>NC_139649.1:9206941-9216941 GCF_964638095.1 Poromitra crassiceps | reverse complement strand
GAGAAGTTAAAGTGTATTTTCATCAACACCTGTGTTCTTAATCGGGTTCTGGTTGATTCGACTGCCACAAACCGACATCCCCAAAGTGCTTATGGTAATTAGATATTAGGAATTTGGAATAAATTATTCAGATTAATCACTGGTAGCCTTACATATATCTTGCAACTGCAATTTTTCAGCAATTGATGTAATATAATTTAGGATTTGCCCTCTAGGGTCTTATAAGCATTGTATTTAACTTAAAGTGATCAGCGGTGAGATTTATTTTAATTAGTCTTGATTTTGGCTGCCACAAGCAACACATAACGGATAATTAATGGTCTTATATCACCAAATGACAGCGACTGCTTAGAGCAGACATGAGAGGAGACATGAGAGCACGTTTCCACAAGATGCGTCATTTCGATATTTCCATTAAAAAAAAGTGCAAGCGGGCGTGCAAGGCATTCTGGTAGCGCCGTGGTGCATAACTGTGAGGTCGAGGCTACTTTATGCAAATTAGGGGCGCCCAGCGCAACTCGCCACCTCTGGAAACTCATGTAAAAACTTTTAAACTGTTGTCGATCTCAAATGAAGACAGATTCAGCAACTGTATGGCTTAATTCTCACCTAAAATGTTTTCAGAAACGCATTTTGGTGAAGCTCCTCTTTTTTCGACCGCGACCGCACTGAGATAAAATCATCTCAACAACACACACACACACACACACACACACACACACACACACACACACACACACACACACACACACACACACAACTTGTTTGTTTTGGTTGCTTGGTAACGCCAGTAGCGTAACCGTCCAGCCATCCACTTGATAAACGTTCAGTATTTACTGTCCAGCGTTTTAGGGTGGTGCATGTGAATCATCCCTAGTAGGCTGCGGCACATTGGTGTGCTGTGTGTGTGTTGGGGAGTGACATTAGAGTGACATATATTGTAGCATTAACATTAGTACTGTGGGTACTTTTCACCTGCAAACGGAGTTGTCGCTAAACTTCCAACTTGATTTGATTTAGCTGTGAAACCTTTACCCGATTGATGAATCTTTTTTCCTTGGATTTACAGTCGGTAAAGTTTTACTTTCTTCGTTTTTCTTTGTTGATCGCTGTTCATGCAAACCAGTGATTCTTACATTTCTGACAGTAAATGCACCACTTACTCTGCAGCAGAGAATCTTTCCCGGGAAAGTTGTATACCTGCTCCCATGCTGTTTAAAAGCGTTCTTGACCTGCGTTTAGGTTGAATCACTAATTGTATGGTCTCAATCTGTGATAGAGAGTAGCACAACCGACGTTTATCTTATATCAGGTGCGTCCAAAGTCCGGCCCTGGGGCCAATTGCGGCCCGCCGACAGATTTTAAGTGGTCCTCGGCTTGTCTGTCAAAACATACTATATGTGGCCCTCCTCCACACAGTATTGGTTAATCAAGCAAGATCAATTAGCATTTTTTTCCCTTCACCTAACGATGACAGCACTATCATACAGTTTGTACAAGCACCAAGTAGGAACAACACACGCAGAACTAATGTTTTCAGATGGTAAACAAAATACTTTAAGTACAATTGTATGTGATTTTCTAATTGTATTTTTTTATAACCCATAGGATGCGAGAAGCACCTGTCATTCAAAAAAGTTTGGACAGCCCTGTCTTATATGAACTACTTGCAGATTGTTACTTAGTTTGAATTGTTGTCCTATCTGGCATTTGGCACCTCTTGTACATCAGAAATAGAGGACAAGTGTCCGCCCCACGTTCCTTGCCCAGTTCCTCTCTCCTTCCCTCCTTCAGCTCTTTACCCGCTCTCCCTCTGTTAGGAGCGGGTGTCTTAATCCAGCTCTGCCTGCAACCTGTCTCTGTCTCCTTCTCCTCCTTCCCCGGCATCTGTCCTCCTCCGTGTGTCGGTACGTCTGCCAGCCTTACCTCAGCCTACCCCCTGTCCTCCGTCACGAGGAGATGAATGGTGCTCTGTCACTCGCCCAGGCTCTTCAGAGGGCCGGCGCCCCGTATGAGGAAAGTGCCAGTCATTAACAGGAGGGAGGGAGGGAGGGAGGGGGGAGAGGAGAGGGGAGGCAGGATGAAAAATGAGTTCATTTACTGG
Source organism: Poromitra crassiceps (assembly GCF_964638095.1). NCBI lineage: Eukaryota > Metazoa > Chordata > Actinopteri > Beryciformes > Melamphaidae > Poromitra > Poromitra crassiceps. The sequence continues at coordinate 9,214,837 of NC_139649.1, read as the reverse complement.
GCAAGTCCTGTGAGCCGCGTAACGTCAGCAGCACCTCCACACACACACACACACACACGCGCACGCACACGCACACGCACACACACACGCGCACGCGCGCACACACACACACCACTCACTACTCTCGCCTTCTCCCCTCTTCCTCCCATCACCTCTGTAGGTGCCCGGGGTGGGAGGGAGGGAGGGAGGGAGGGGGCGGTGGGGGGGAGGGAGGGAGGGGGCGGTGGGGGTGAGGAGGGGAGAAGTTACTCAGCAGATTTTCCAGGTTTTTCAGCCCTGTGAGAAAGTGGCCGCCGCTCGCGAGAGGAAGCACAAGCAGAAGCCCGAGGTAGAGGGGAAATGGAGAGGGTGGAGGGAGAGAGAGAGAGAGAGAGGGAGAGAGAGAGAGAGAGAGAGAGAGAGGGAGAGAGAGAGAGAGAGAGAGAGAGAGAGAGAGAGAGAGAGAGAGAGAGAGAGAGAGACTGAGAGCAGAGAAAATGAAGGGAAACGTTAGCAGGTGGGGGGTTGAGATGAGGCCTAATTATTCAGACCGGGAGGGCCAGGATGAATTTGAGCCAAACGTTAACACCTCATGAAATCTGCAGTCAAATACTCAACATAACAAGAAGTAGTAGTTGGTCCACTGTTACTGTTTAAAAGAGTTATTGGCAAAGAGTGTGAATGACAGTGTGTTGACGACAACAGTCATCTCTATTTCTTACACTACTAAATCAAAGCTAGTTTCCATTGACAGTTGAAATGGAGGATTATTATGCATCATGAGAGCGTTGCGGTTGTGAACGTGGCCAAAAAGCCTACAGCTAACATAACATAATGGGATTTGCAGGATGGGCCTCAACTCATGTTCAAGCCCCCCCGTCGACTAGCATCTGTCCTGCTGAGCTGCCACTATAAATAACACAACCACCACGTAATATAAACCTGCCTCCTCCACATGATGAGAAGCCATCTTCTCTCCTCTCACCACCGCGAGCTAGAGCTGAGAAACGCCAGCGCTAAGTAGGGCCAAGTTTAAACAATTTGAACTCTGAGCGCAGCACAAACAACGTAGCAAATTCGAAGTGTAGCGCTGCTGCCTAGTTGGGAGGAGCGCCGCTTCAGCCGGAGTTTTTTTCCCAGCATTTTCAAAAGTTCCGAAATTTTAAACTTTCGAGAAAAGCACCACGTGAGGCGAACAGCTTTTTCCAGCAAACCAATTACAACGACGGAGACGCTGGCCGTTAGTGAGCTAGCAGCAGGTGTTAGCATCCGCTTTTCTCATCATTAGAAAGCCCTCCAGGCAGCGCTTTTTTCACCCCAAAAGAAAAGGCAGAAAAACGCAATGTGGACACATGCCCTAAGATTATAATAATAAATAGAATAATTACTGTATCTACTACAATTGCTAGCCACAAGCAAATACTCTACCGATGATAATATTAGTAACATTATTGATTATATATATATATATATATATATATATATATATATATATATATATATATATATATATATATATATATATATATATAGACATATGCTGCATGACATATGCTGCATGAACCGGAAAAACAATGCTGATTTATTTTGCACATGATCTGACAACTGTAAACAGTTTTGCAGTCATTCATTTGGTTTGACAGTTATTGAGAGATTTGAGTTAAGGTTGATGTCCGTGATGTCAGCGGCATCAACTTGAACTCAAATCAACTCAACTCTCGATAACTGTCAAACTAAAATCAATGACTGCCAAACTGTTTACGCAGTATTCGGATATGTCTGAGATCACGTGCCGAAATAAATCAGCGTCGCATTTCGGCGAAGTTCTCCTTTCAACCCATTGATACCTGATGCAGCATTTGCGTGTATATCCCTCATTTGTGTGTGTATCCCTTTAAGACCGCGAACCGCGTTAACGCGGTTCGCGGTCTTAAAGGGATACACACACAAATGCTGCATCAGGTATCAATGTGTTAAGTCTAAGGCCAATTCCTCCTCGTTTGCAATCTGATCACCTCTCCTGTGGCAACGAAAGTGATTTTCATTCTCATTCGTTCATTTCTCATTCACACTTCATTATCTTTCCATCAGTCAAGGAGCCTGGGATGATTGCATAATTACATGATGACATTCAAGAAAGGATTATATATAGACAGTGTCCGAATGTCCTACTATAAAGATATAAGTGTATGACCTTTTATGATGGCTATGGCTGTGCTGCTAATGATAACACACTCTCTTCATAGCTCTGCCCGGACAGCTGTTGAGCATAATCTTTGTAGCGTTTAGACGGTAATCAACTTTGCCTCTCGTTGCACCCCGTTTGGATATTTGTCAATACCCCTCGCTGACCAATGAGAATCTAATGTTGATCCGTATCAAATGGAAGGGCCAAAAAAAGACAATTCTATTGGATTACAAGCCCGATAAAGATTTGATTCGCTTTATTATTGTGCTCTGCAGACAGTGGAGAAGCAGGGAGATTGAGATAAATGGAGAGAGACTCATTACACACGGAGAAACGAACGGAGGGTCCTTTCAGTGGAGCCGCCGAGGTGAGAACACAGTGCAGGTGTGTTGTGTTTTGTGCGTGCCGGTGTTCGGCCCGTAATTTAATTTCATACATCATAAATGCCACTTTGAGACGTAGTCAGGCGTGTGGCGACATGAAAACGGAAGCCATAAATTAAATCAAAGCCGTTTCCTCTTTTCTCTCTCTCTCTCTCTCTCTCTCTCTCTCTGTCCAACTACTGCCTGAGTCGCTCTGGCTCGGCTGCTCCTGCCTGACTCGCTCGCTGGGCTCGGCTGCTCCTGCCTGACTCACTGGGCTCTGCTGGGCTGCAGCAGGACGAGGTGTTGGAGGTGTTGATGAATGTTGCTCTCTGTGTTGAGCGCGGTCATGGTGGCTACAGGGAGTATACGAGGGATCGGCCGAGCAGCATTTTGGTCAACAAACCGCGTCACTGGGTGGCAACGGCAATGGAACCCTCGAGCCCAAGTGGCGCGAGGGCTTGAGTGGCTGACTCTCTGTTTACATTTGAAAAACTGTGACAGTTCACACAACTTTAACACGACATGCATATATTATACATCAAACTCTTGAGCTACTCTCACTCAGATTGTCAAAATATAAGCGATGTCATGTATAGTTTTGGAGATATTAACGTTTGTTTGACACAACTCATACTATTAACTGCCGCGGGGTTCCGCATTTCTGGGTGTGAAGTGACGTCACGCTGATCCCTCGTATACAACACGACACACGCATATACACATCATAATGTCGGACAGGGGGCGAGCCGGGGTAGTGCAGCGGTAGATTCCCTGCCTACTGACATGAGGGTCGCAGGTTCGAGCCCCCGTGTTTATTCGGGCTTGGTCGGGGCGTCCATACAGGCACAATTGGCTGTGTCCGCTGGTGGGTAGCCGGATTAAGGGTATGTGTCGTGGTCGCTGCACTAGTGCCTCCCCTGGTCGTTTGGGGCGCCTGCTCGGGGCGGAGGGAGGGGAACTGGGGGGAATAGCATGATCCTCCCACGCGCCAGCCCTGCCGTTGGAAAATCCTCACTGTCAGGTGAAAAGAAGCGGCTGGCGACTGCACATGTATCGGAGGAAGCATGTGCTAGTCTACAACTCTCCCCAGATCGGCAGAGGGGGCGGAGAAATGACTGGGACAGCAGGGGGAATAAATGGAGCTCAACAGTCATGTGACACCTTGGTTCCGGAAGAGTATTTGCCCGTTCATATTCTGCAATGAGATTTTCATTATTAGCCATAATGTTGCATAACCAGCCATGATAGACTTACCACGGCCGAGCTAATTGTGAAACGATGGTATGTTCCCGTAGAAGCCAGAAATCTGTATGATATCATCCTTTGTTTTTATTCAATATCCTGCTGAAGTACCACACTACCCACAATTCTAAAGTGTAATATTAACGTCTGTGATTGGCGGAGCTCGCTGTATGATCGTCTGTGATTGGTGGAGCACGCTGGGCAAGGTGGCTAGCCACTGCACTATAGTGAAATATCTGTCTAGGCTGTACAGACGTAGGCTACAGTTTGCTGAGTCAAGGTTTCAAACCGCCACTGAGTGACTGAAAGTAGGTTACGTTACCCAGCGAGTCACGCTGCCTTCAACGCCAGGACCCGTTTTGAAATCCGTTGCCCGGGTTGTTGAGTTAACTGCAAGGAAATGCGGCTACATATAGGATAGCATTAGCCATTGAGCTAATAGCCTAAGGGCGGGGAGAAAATGGGAGAAAAAACTGGGAAAAAAAGAAACAAAACTTGGTTAAAAAAGTGTCAGACATCACAAAAACATGCAATATCCTGGTTGCTAATGTGGTTCCTCCTCTGGTCGTTAAGGGCGCCTGTTCAGAGGGAGGGGAATTGGTTGGAATAGCGTGAACCTCCCACGTGCTATGTCCTACCGGTGAAGCTTCCCCTGTCAGGTGAAAAGAAGCGACTGACTGACTGCGAATGTCTCGGAGGAAGCATGGAGCCAGTCTCGGCTCTCCCCAGATCGGCAGAGGGTGGAGCAGCAACCAGGATTGAGAAATCAAATGAGCACTAATGGGGGATAAAATGGGATAAAAAATCGGGGGGGGGGGGGGGGGACAGAGACACAGACAGACAGACTCGGGACAGAGCCAAACCAAAAAGGAAAATAAAGAAAGGAAGATCATGTCTCCCCAGCTTGAAACTGCATCTCCAAACACGTCTCTCTATCAAACCAGCCCTGTACTACAGCTCTGAATAATATACTTGCCTTGAGAATTCTCTTTCATTCCCACGTCTCCTCTCACTTAGCAAAAAGCCTGTAACGCTTTCATCAAATTCAAATGCAAAACTAAGTTTGGAACACTGGGAGTTGGGGGGATACAGTAAGTAGGTCTACGAGGTGCTGCTGAGAGAGTACAATATTACTCTTTGCTACATCTCCTCTTATCAGTGTCATGCTACTGTGTTCCAGCAGCCAGTGCACTTCAACGGGACCGCGCCGCCGCTGCTGCTGCTGCTGCTGCTGCGTGAGTGATTGTGAATGTTTCATGTTGCTTGACTAATAGCACTAAGCTTTTTGACAATGGTCTTAAGCACAGCATAGATCTCCACTTTATCACCGCGGCGCTCGGAAACGCCTTTTTTCGTCATTCACCAGCCAATACTCCCTCTCCTGCGGGAGCCGGCCAGCCTATGTTTATGAGTGAATTTCCCCCCAGGGCGCCGGCCATTAGGCCCTGTTGATTTCCTCCAGCGCTGGTTAATTTCAGGCTCCGATTGGAAGTACACATTAAAACCTAATGGGTGGAGGTAGTTATTGATTTTAAGATAAATAACACACATAACTATACAGGCCCAGCTTTTGATTTTCATTTACTTTTTTCACGACTTTACCAGCGCTCTCGCCTCCTTTATGGCACGGTTCAGCCCCCTTTCTCGTCATCGGATGGCTCGCCGTCCGTCGCCTGCTTGGTTTGTGATCGCAAACGTATCCTACGGCGTGGCTGTTTTAATCGTTTTTTTTTTTTTTTTTTACTTCTTCTTTCAGCGCTAGATCAGCGAGCTAGCCCCGCTGTGAGTGGAGTGTTGCCCCTGGAGCGCCGAGTGGCCGCGTGTGTGTTGTGGCCGGTGCAGCTGCGGCTCTCGCGCTCCCTGCCTGCTGCACCCAGTGGTCTGTCAGGCGGTGCAGGCAGGCGGCGCAGGCAGGCAGGGGAGACGCTGCCTGGGATAAATGATTATTTATGATCTGCCACCTCCCATCCTCTCAGCTATCCCCAGGCCCCATTCATTACTGCTGCAGGCTGCCACCGTGCAAGGGGGGAAACACGCACGCGGGCACGCACGCTCTCTCTCTCACACACACACACACACACACACACACACACACACACACACACACACACACACACACACACACACACACACACACACACACACACACACACACAAATGCATGCTAGTGTGTGCACAGATGGATACTCACTCATATGCTCAAACACATGCATGCACGCACACGCGTGCACACACACACACACATACATACATACATACACATACATACACACACACACACACATACAAAATGCATGCTAGTGTGCACACTTTGACACATGCATGCTAGTGCACACACACACACACACATACATACAAAATGCATGCTAGTGTGCACACATTGATACTCACTCATATGCTCAAACAAACACGCACACACACACACACACACACACACACATACAAAATGCATGCTAGTGTGCACACATTGATACTCACTCAAACACGCACACACACATGTACACGCACACACACACATGCACCCACACACACACAAATGCATGCTAGTGTGCACAAAGGAATACTCACTCATATGCTCAAACACGCACGAGCACGCACGCGCGCACACACACACACGCGCGCGCACGCACACGCACACACACACACACACACACACACACACACACCCCCCCCCCCCCCCCTTCCACACCTCTCATTCTCTCCAGTTAAAAGCAGCATATCTCAGGCACAGTTAGCTATCATGTGTCGTTCTCAACATAATGTAGAATAGAAGCCGGTACTCATCTCGCCAAACTTCCCGAACCCCAGTAGGACGTGGTGCTCTCTGGAGAAGCTCAAGATGTCGTTCCAGTCGCTGCATTGAGAATCAGTTCTTTAATACACTTCTCCACTTCCCCGCCTGGCATTAAGTGGCACATGGCTGATGAGTCTCTGTGGTACTTGTCTCCCTCTCCATGCGTCATGTTTCTCATTGTGCCAAACTTCCAGCAGCTGGACCTCATCAATCCCGGGAAAGCCCAGAGTGCTCAAGGTAGCTTCAATAATTGATCAGACTGAGCGTGCCGCCTGGCAGCCAGCTTGCCTGATATACAAGGAAATCACAATAAGATAGATGCCTCTGTGTGTCCGCGTTTGCTGATGTGTGTGTGTCTGTGTGTGTGTGTGTGTGTGTTGAGAGAGTGTGAGAGAGAGTGTGTGTGTGTGTGTGTCTGTGTGTGTGTGTGTGTGTGTGTGTGTGTATGTGTGTGTGTGTGTAGCCTTTGTGAGGGTTTCCAAAAAAATCAATAACAGTGGAGGGATTTTTGTACTACATATTTTGAAGTAACATTACGCATGAATGCACAAACAAACACAAAGCATGCGGCTTTTCTCTCCTTCACAAACGCTAACACACACACACACATTGTCACACACACACACACACACACACACACACACACACACGTTTCTACGCACAGTGATTTTCTTCTCTCCTCACAGAAAAGTAGAGAGAGAGAGAGAGAGAGAGAGAGAGAGAGAGAGAGAGAGAGAGAGAGAGAGAGAGAGAGAGAGAGAGAGAGAGAGAGAGTTAGAGAGAGCGAGCGAGCATCGATGTGTCAGGGGGGTATTAGGCCGTGGGACCTGCAGAACACCGGCTATTTCATGTTTTAAAAGCTCCGCGTGACGCCTTGTCTATAGAGGCGAGAGTTAGGGGGTGCTTCAAATGGAATATACATCACATACATCAAGAACTTGTTAAGAAAATGTATATATAAGTCCCAGGAGCCGAAGTGATACGTTACATCCAGTCCATTTAGCTTAAAATACATTGGCGCACGCTGGACACTGTAATTGTCCGCTGGGCATTGGAGAGACTAGAGTATGGTGATGGAACTTTAGCATGATAACTCACATTAACTGTCCGGCGTCCACCATTACCCAGGCAGAGTATTGGAGTGTGCTGTGTGTGTGTGTGTGTGTGTGTGTGTGTGTGTGTGTGTGTGTGTGTGTGTGTGTGTGTGCTTGTGGAGACCATGAATCAATATATTGGATGATAACATATGAAGGAGGAGGAGATGTGTGCAAAACGACGCTCCATTAGGGGGCCATCAGCGGCTTCTCTCCCAGGCAGGGGGAATTGGG
>NC_139649.1:9149340-9206741 GCF_964638095.1 Poromitra crassiceps | reverse complement strand
GATAGAAGAAACAACTATTTTGGTCATAGTTTTCACTGTTAGCTACAATGCAGATAGTCGTGGAATTCTGGACAAAATCATATTTGACAATAAAAAAAATATTCTCAAGATTTGGATCAGCAAGGCCAAATCTCATCAAACGGTGGTCCGTGGCTCTAACGTGGACTAAGATTCGGGGTCCATTTGTATGAAAAAAAGGCAGAGAATCGCTGATCTAAGTGACGCAGTGGAAAAAAACCGGAAACCTGATCGCCCGGTTGGTAATATGCCCCCTGTGGTTACTTTGTGTAAAACCTCGAACTAAACTATGTTTCCTCCTCGTCGTCGTCGAGAACACCTGCCAGGAAGTGATGTACCGGCAGTGCAGGGGATAGGCTGCAGGAGAAAAGCCTCATTGTCACCTTCTCTTGTTTTTATCCTCCTCTTCCTCCACCAGGACGAGCCATCAATAATTACACGCAAACCCCCTCTGGCTTCAAATCTCTTCTCGCACGCTCTCTCTCTCTCTCTCTCTCTCTCTCTCTCTCTCTCTCTCTCTCTCTCTCTCTCTCTCTCTCTCTCTCTCGTTCCCCTTCTTCTCCCTCTCCTCTCCTTTGATTCTCTCTCCTCTCGCGAGTCAACACAGTCAGGTCCCTTGGCAGCGACAGAGCTATCCGCTGTGGCATCCTCCCTCCCCCTGCCCCCGTCCCATTACAATGACAATAACAGATAAGAATATTTATTATGTTGGCTCGCCACTCCCCGTCCCTCCAAACATCTCTCAGGGGAGCGCGCTCCTCACTATCACCCTCCAAAGCCTCATTCAGTTAACAGAAGGGGGGGACGGGGACGGGGAACGCATCCACCCCTGGCCTTGATGCTTTCCTTTATCAGTCCAATGAAAGGAGAGCCAGAGCGTCTCTCCTCCTCTCTCAACTCCCCACTTTTAATTTCCATCTCTCCGATTCCTGCTGGTTTTTCGGGGGGAAAGGGAGGCAATAGGAGGAGGGAGGGATGGAGAGAGAGAGAGAGGGGAGAGCGGAGAGAAGGAGGGAGGGAGGGATGGAGAGAGAGAGAGAGAGGGAGGGAGGGATGGAGAGAGAGAGAAGGAGGGAGGGAGAGAGAGAGAAGGAGGGAGGGAGGGATGGAGAGAGAGAGAGAGGGAGGGAGGGATGAAGAGAGGGAGGGAGGGAGGGAGGGATGGAGAGAGAGGAGAGAGGGGGGGAGGGATGGAGAGAGAGAGAAGGAGGGAGGGAGGGGATGGAGAGAGAGAGAAGGAGGGAGGGAGGTAGGGAGGGATGGAGAAAGAGAGAAGGAGGAGGGAGGGATGGAGAGAGAGAGAAGGAGGGAGGGAGGTAGGGAGGGATGGAGAGAGAGAAGGAGGGAGGGAGGTAGGGAGGGATGGAGAGAGAGAGAAGGAGGGGAGGGAGGGATGGAGAGAGAGAGAAGGAGGGAGGGAGGTAGGGAGGGATGGAGAGAGAGAGAAGGAGGGAGGGAGGTAGGGGAGGGATGGAGAGAGAGATCAGAGATGAGAGTGGGGACGCTGGGCTTGTGATAACTGCCATGCAGAATGGACATCTCCCTTGTTTATTGGCTTTTGAAATTCAATCCATTGTCTGTGATGCAAAGTGATAAAGGCAGTGGAAATACAGACGCTCTTATCGTGCCGGCTCAGTGAAAGGAACTTTTTTTTTTCCTCCTCCAGATGCCCCGCGTTTGTTGTGGGGGTACGTCTCTCGTGCGTCTCTCGTGCGCGCATCGCCACATCCGAATAATGGTTTCTGAAAAATGCATTTCATTCGGCTGATTATTTGGACGCGGCTATGCCACTTACTATTGTGGCGCATCGTTGTGTGTAATCATCACATTTAGAGGAGGCGCACAATTGAGAGCGGTCACACTTGTCCTCATAGGCTTTTTTTTTCCCCGGACGTGTGATATTTAACAGAAGAAAATGCTATTTTTTTTTGTCTGTAGAGCTGGTAGTGGGCATTGTGGCCATATTGTTGACCGGCCATCACTTTTTCAGCACATGTATATATAGCGTTAATTCAATATCTGACTACAAATGACTACAAATCTTGTCATTTCTTATCAGATGGTCATTGAAGTCAGTGGTCACACCAGATGCCAGCAGCAAGCTTACACATGGTGCAAGTCATCACATGATGCGAGTCTTTCATTCTATGAGTTGACAGTTTAACATGAATTTGGGTTTTAGATTCAACAGATTAGTTCTCCTGAAGAGTTGGATTGGGTCAGATGATTGTGTCACCTGGATCTCCAACAGCACGACAGGGGCCAGCCACTGACTCACTGCGCTGCTTTATCATAAACTAACATGGACTTCATGATCCATATGGAATTCAATTGCTATGAAGATCAAACACACTTCTAGAGCACGACACTGAAACTCACAATATCATTGATAATCAGACAAAAAGTTAAAAAGTTCAATTGATACCTGGCTTATAGAAACTGATGTTTGAGACTGAAAGCATCTTCAGCCATATCAATGCCAGTACATGTGTCCGTTCTTCTTCTAGGGGGAAATGAATATTTAATCATTAGCCAGTGGATTAGAAACAAAAATAACCATCCACAATGACATACAGTGTTTCTGAATATAATTGACACTCTCAGTATCGTGTATTTGGTTTTAGCCATGTAGCAACATCTAAGTGACACTGATGAACCTCACTCCTGCACCCGCGTGGAGAGAGGTGATCATGTAGCGCTCTCAATGGCACTTTAGCATACAGTACAAAGACAATTCATTTGGAATTGCCACTATGCTACAAATCGCTAACAGCACCGTAAGAGTTAACAGGGACATAGATTTATTGATTATTGCCTTTTCGGATTCTATCGGCAGACAAACGGTGGAATTATCTTCTTCCCTTCCCAAATGGCTTCATTCCCATTGATGGGGAGCTTTGTTAATGTTTGCCATCGATTCGTAATTTACCACTAGGTGTCGGGGTCGCGGCCCAGCTCGACCCCTAATAGTCGTCCCAACTGAACCATAGAGAGATCCCAGCATGCAACACCTGTCTCGTAATTCGTGCATGGTCATTACTGATCAAATTCCCACGAGTGGGAAGAGAAATGGCCGGCAGGTGGGACTGTCTGTCTGTCCGCTGTTCTTTACTTGACAAATGGCCTGATCACAAAACGCCTTTTGTCAAAATGTCCTTTGCAAAGGCCACATCCGATCAAATAAATTTCCTTTGAGAAGACACAACCGATGAAACGGAACAGTTGTGTGTCTCTCCTCCATAGCCGGACTATACCTGCTATTCCCTCTCTGTCTGCTGTGGGGCTCTCTCGTACAGGAAATCACACCATCTCTCTCTCTCTCTCTCTCTCTCTCCCTCTCTTCCTCTCTCTCTCTCTCTCTCTCTCTCTCTCTCTCTCTCCCTCTCTCTCTCTCTTCCTCTCTCGTCTCCATTCCCCATTTCCTTTGTCATCCTCTGATCTGTTCTGGGCCAGGAGGGTGACTCTCAGCCTCTTTTCCCCACACCGCTCCATGACATGTCACACCTTGCGTTACTGAAGGATCAGACCCGCTGGATAGCGAGCGACCTATGAAATATCATATAGAGCGGTATTAATTTGAAATATTAAGGCAATAACTCATCTCAAACAGTGTTTTCAGACAGAGTCACTTCTGCAAATCCGAGCGATGGCTGTCAGTGATGAAGTGATAATAACCTTGCTCTGCGCAACCCATGAGCGGCCGAACATGTGACGAGCATGTTGACGAGCTTTTTAATTGGGTGTCGAAGGGGGGAGATTTGTACCCAAAATCCCTGGGACGCCCTCGGTGGACACAAGGTGTCGCGTCACGGTAACTTAGCATAGCAAATGGTACAGTGTTAAGAAGACTTAAGCATTAATTACCTTAATAACTACTTAGGATTCTCCCGTCTCTATCGGGTCAGCCTCTTGTGTTGAGGCGGGCAGCGCGGAATTAACGGAGGGGTGCGTTAATCCGCTCTTATTTTCCACATCGGCAACGGGCGCATCTGAGAAACATGGTCCATTCGGGCGTTAATTACATAAAGTTCAGCGGTGCGGTGTGCGGGGAAGGCCATTTGTTTTCCAGACGACATCAGCGGTGAAACACATTAATCAATTAGTGTGAGGTGATAAACACACCAACCGCACCGTCACGTTTCACGCGGGATTCCTGGGTTTCAAGGTTGCTGCTATCCACTGACAAGTGCACGCTCCGTACACCCCCCCCCCCCCTCCCAGTGTACCCTCATGTACTTACACATACAGACACACACACGCATACACACACGCACGCACACACACACACATGCATACATACATACACACACGCACGCACACGCACACACACACTCTGTACATTCAAGTATATACTCGCATTCGTGCGCACACGAGCACACACTGATCTAATTAAAACCATTGTTGTGAATAGATCTGATTCCATTTCAGTGTGGTTAACAGTCCTTCATGGATAAGTAATGAGCTGCTGCCGATGGAGGGAGAGTACTTCAACCCTTCAGCTCCGCAGCACTGCTGCTGAGCTGAAGCTATACTGGAGGACTCCACAGCACTGCTGCTGGGCTGAAGCTACTGGAGGACTCCACAGCACTGCTGCTGGGCTGAAGCTACTGGAGGACTCCACAGCACTGCTGCTGAGCTGAAGCTACTGGAGGACTCCACAGCACTGCTGCTGGGCTGAAGCTACTGGAGGACTCCACAGCACTGCTGCTGAGCTGAAGCTACTGGAGGACTCCACAGCACTGCTGCTGGGCTGAAGCTACTGGAGGACTCCACAGCACTGCTGCTGAGCTGAAGCTACTGGAGGACTCCACAGCACTGCTGCTGAGCTGAAGCTACTGGAGGACTCCACAGCACTGCTGCTGGGCTGAAGCTACTGGAGGACTCCACAGCACTGCTGCTGGGCTGAAGCTACTGGAGGACTCCACAGCACTGCTGCTGGGCTCAAGCTACTGGAGGACTCCACAGCACTGCTGCTGGGCTGAAGCTACTGGAGGACTCCACAGCACTGCTGCTGGGCTGAAGCTACTGGAGGACTCCACAGCACTGCTGCTGAGCTGAAGCTACTGGAGGACTCCACAGCACTGCTGCTGGGCTGAAGCTACTGGAGGACTCCACAGCACTGCTGCTGGGCTCAAGCTACAGGAGTGCTGCCTCCAGTAGCTTCTAGGGATGTTCATCGATAATCGATAATTGATCGTTGAGGAAGGAATTCGATCACGTGGATTTTTTTCCGCCCCACTCCATTGCACAGCCGAGTGAGGTGGAGCTTCATCATAGTCTCTAGTTTTATGGCTGGGCGGGGCCCTTTGTGCCAACAACACTGTTTTTATGGGGAATTCACACCGGCATGCGCCAGGGACACAAACAAACACACCCAGCGGTCTGCGGACCTCAGTGAGGCCGTTATAACTATGACACTTCGTACACTTCTCTCCTAATTTTCACCAAAGTGTGAGTAGCGGTACACGTGTTTAAGTGAATTCAAGTCGTTTTATTTGTTTATAACGTTATGAACTATGAAGTAGCAGCAGTCAGCATGGACTCAGCTTACCCCGCTAGCTGGGCGCTTCTCGCTCATACTGCTCAGTATGAGCCCAGCTAGCGGGGTAAGGACTCAGCTAGCCTTTAGTTGCTAACGCCCACCTGAATCAATTCACACACATCTCGTGGCAAATAACGCTGATAATATCCACACGTCGGACTGAGAGCAGCTGGATGGAACTCGACCATCAGGACAGATGAGGTTTTTGTCACAAGTTTATAAGCCTGGAAGCCGCGGCCGGTGAGCTGAGTCCTACTTTCAAAATGTGAGTACAGTAGCCTAGCTAGCGAGGTTACATCATGTAACCTGTCATGTAACATGTTTGTTTAGCTGGCCACAGCGCTAGTGTCTGATATTCTTACTACACAGCGGCATCGCCATTATAGCTGGCCGAGAAAGCGCAACGTTATTACCGGACCAGAGTAAAAAAAAAATATATATATATTATTATTATGATGATTATTATGATGATTATTATTATTATTATTATTATTATTATTATTATTATTACGCTATCGGTAATCGATAATTGATCGTTAATTTTCCCGAATTTCGATTATGGAAATTCATTCAAAATGCCCATCCCTAGTAGCTTCAGCGCAGCAGCAGTGCTGTGGAGCTGAAGCTACAGGAGTGCTGCCTCCCGTAGCTTCAGCTCCACAGCACTGCTGCTGGGCTGAAGCTACTGGAGGCAGCACTCCTGTAGGAGTTACTATGGTGATCTATGGTGTAGTTGCTCTACGGCAGTATTCTGTTGCTATAAGGAGTTGAAATACTGTGGACCGGGGGTGTGTACAACATTGCTGGGTGATAATGCGTCACTCATAATTGAATTACAGTACTCATACTCGCAGAAATGACATAAATACTATTTCCGTTTCAGTACTCTCTCCCTGACACATACAGCTGATTAATCGGCACCGGCCATGTCTGGGCTGTCGGTGAGCTTCTGTCGCCCTACTCTTTGCGGTGTGTCCCGCACCATTGGCTCTAGTCGGCCTTATCGGCATCAGCATCACTCTGATTGGCTGGTCAGCTGGTAGAGAAATCACTCTGATTGGCTGGTCAGCTGGTAGAGAAATCACTCTGATTGGCTGGTCAGCTGGTAGAGAAATCACTCTGATTGGCTGGTCAGCTGGTAGAGAAATCACTCTGATTGGCTGGTCAGCTGGTAGAGAAATCACTGATTGGCTGGTCAGCTGGTAGAGAAATCACTCTGATTGGCTGGTCAGCTGGTAGAGAAATCACTCTGATTGGCTTGTCGGCTGGTAGAGAAATCACTCTGATTGGCTGGTCAGCTGGTAGAGAAATCACTCTGATTGGCTCGTCGGCTGGTAGAGAAATCACTCTGATTGGCTGGTCGGCTGGTAGAGAAATCAGTCTGATTGGCTGGTCAGCTGGTACCGAAGCAGTGCAGGAGAAGAGAGGGCACACACAAAACGCTCTACTCATTTCCCAACTTCATCTCATGTGATCATTCCAAAACACAGATATTTTTACAACCTTTGGAAAAAAAAAACCTTGAGCTGCATGATCTCACCCATTTATTGAGGTTTCTCGTTAAGTTTCCTCCTCCTCCTCCTCCTTTCTTCCACAAGAAAAGACCAGGCAATGGCTGACAATGACAGTGCCATTTGCAACTTTTTATCAGACATATTCTCGAGTTCTCTTGTAGCTATATTAGGAAACCGTTTAAGTGGTGACAAACGCATCCTAGGTCTCATGCAGGCGCAAAATGTACGTGCTAGTTTACTGTCGGCTGTAGTCTTTGCGGTGTGCTCAAGTGCAACTTTTTGGCGCCGAAAAAGTGTGAGGCGACATAACAGTCTACCTTCATTGCTGCTAGTTGCCCCGGTGTGGCCCATTCACAGACAAGACTAACTATTATTTTTTTTATTTTTTTATTGTTCTTTCTGTTGTCACTACTGTACAACTAAACATCCAAAACAACTAAAACTACATTTTTGGTTGGATCTCAGGGCATTTTTTTTAATGCAGAGACAATGACAAAACATTTTCAACCATGCTCATCATCATCAGTATATAAATGGGAGCTGGGGCTCTGTCTGTTTCTCTGTCCCACTGTGACATCATCCGTGATGTCATAAATCCCACTGTGACATCATAAGTGATGTTATAAATCCCAGTGATGTCAGAAATCCCACTGTGCCATCATCAGTGATGTCATGAATCCCAGTGATGTGTGACATCATCAGTGATGTCATAAATCCCACTGTGACATCATCAGTGATCAGTGATGTCACAAAAAAGAAGTGGGAGTCTGCCTTCAGACCCCCGGCGTCTTCAGCCATGGACAGCTGAATGTTGCCAGCTCCAGGACATGTGATCCAGCATCCCTGAAGTATGCCATCAAGGAGCAGCCAGGGCGAGGCCGTGCAGCGGCCGAGCTGCGTATGCGAGCTGCAGGGCCAGCTGGGCGAGCTGCAGGGCGGGCGAGCCTAGGAATGCTAGGCATAGCGCGCGAGATCCCTAGTATAAACAAAGCACAATAATATCAAGACAGCTCCTGTAAAATGTGATTCTCCCGGCTCCTCTCTCTTTTGTAGCAAATCCATGAACCCAAATTCTTCGACTATTTATTTGCTTAAGAGAGAGAGCGAGAGAGAGAGAGAAATCAAAGCCAGCAAAGTAATCCTTCATTTTGCCCCGAATACATGGCGCCAAAATAAAACAATATTGTTGTAGTGTGAATGCTTCGGCAACAATGTATCGTTATAATTCATAGCCATCTTTATAATTCAAGTTTTAGATGTGATTAGTCTCTCTAGCCAGACTGTCTCTTCTACAACAAACATGGACGCAGCTATAATAGCGATGCGGAAAGTCTGCTTTCAACAGAAGTGAAAGGCTCCCTAACAACTTAAACACACATAACCCCCCGTATGATCAACCAATCAGAGTGCACGATTGCGTCGACTCGATGCAACCTTTAGATTTTTGGCCAGGTAGGTAGCAGTACATGGAGAACCTTTCAACTCCAAATATGCCAAAAGGTGTCAGTTTAGTTTACAGAACGTGCAGACATGTTTCAAGCAGAGCCGTGTATATAGAAGAGTCCCGACATCTCCATTCACTCCAATGGACCAGTTTTTTACTCTCAAGAGTTCCAGGAAGTAAGGTCTTGGATTAAGCAGCAGTGTTGAAAATAGACAGTTTGTGTTGTACTCTGAAAGGGTTTTTCCCCCCTTGAATCAAATTGTACATTATCAGCTTTATTTTAGCATGCAAAAGTAGCGCGAGACCCATTCCTGGCTGTTCATTGGCTAATGAGTCTCGCATTTTGGTCCTCCGCTGACGCCACTCTCTCTCTAGAGGACACTAGTTTCAAGTTTAAAATGTGTCTTATGCCTACCATACATTCGAAGACATTTAGTCAGACACACGCCCACATTTCACAGCAGTCTGGCTCCAGTCAGGTGTTTTCAGTCCTCGACGTGCTCACAGTTTAAGATGTGTTCATACTGAAAGTCATGCAGCATCTCTCTCTCCAGCAGGATCATTCAGAGATGTGGTAGTACTGTAGTTCCTTGCTTGCATCCACTCAGGTGTTCAGTGCATGTGAAGGATTTCATAGGCTCAGTCAAAACACGGGCATGGACTAATGTTTGAGTGTGAATGAAGATACAAGACCTCCCCCCCCGGCCTCCTACACCATCTACACACACATAGAGCAAACCACACACACACACACAACATACAGACAGATATAAAAATGGATTTCAACTCTCATTCTCCTCTCCCGACCTGGTCTCCAATGGCGCCCCCAAGGGGCCAGCCCTCTGCCCCCCCCCCTCGTGGATTATCAGGTGAACCCGGGACATTGGGTTAGGCTTAACAAAAAGCGTTAAATGTCACGTACGGGTGAAATGTAAACTTTGAAACACGCTGGGACGCGTGGGTGTGAAAGGCAAGTGTTTATGCCCTCCATCCACCCTGACCACAACGCTCTTACTGGCCATTGTGCGATTTCAATAGCAGACTCTATAACGCTGATATACACGCATCTAGAAATGTTGATATGAGGAGGCGAGCGAGAGAGAGAGAGAGAGAGAGAGAGAGAGAGAGAGAGAGAGAGAGAGAGAGAGAGAGAGAGAGAGAGAGAGAGAGAGAGAGAGAGAGAGAGAGAGAGAGAGAGAGAGAGAGAGAGAGAGACCCATTAGGGAATAAGAGCATTTTGTTTTTGGCCTCGACAACCTTGGGGATGGACCGTGCCAAGATTGATTGGAGTGAATTTCCCTGCCATCGACAGCCTGTCTGTCTGTCTGTCTGTCTGTCTGTCTGTCTGTCTGTCTGTCTGTCTGTCTGTCTGTCTGTCTGTCTGCCTGTGTCTGCCTGTCTGTCTGTCTGTCTGTCTCTCTGTCTGTCTGTCTGTCTGTCTGTCTGTCTCTCTGTCTGTCTGTCTGTCTGTCTGTCTGTCTGTCTGTCTGTCTGTCTCTCTGTCTGTCTGCCTGTGTCTGCCTGTCTGTCTGTCTGTCTGTCTGTCTCTCTCTCTGTCTGTCTGTCTGTCTGTCTGTCTGTCTGTCTGTCTGTCTGTCTGTCTGTCTGCCTGTGTCTGCCTGTCTGTCTGTCTGTCTGTCTCTCTGTCTGTCTGTCTGTCTGTCTCTCTCTCTGTCTGTCTGTCTGTCTGTCTGTCTGCCTGTGTCTGCCTGTCTGTCTGTCTGTCTGTCTCTCTGTCTGTCTGTCTGCCTGTCTGTCTTGTCTGTCTGTCTTGTCTGTCTGTCTTGTCTGTCTGTCTGTCTGTCTGTTAGGGGAGATAAACATGTGTGACAAAGACATGTAACTGGCTCGTTAAAGTAAGTAACTTGCATTCCAGGATAACATTAACGTAAGGGTTGGCCCCTCGGAGATTCCAGGCGGGCAGGCAGTACTCATGCATCGGATTGTCCGCTCCACATGGAAGCAGCTGGCTACCTGGTACTCTGCGGATCCCACTCGCGTAACACCACAACACGCTGAATCCCACTTGGGGGCGGAACACGCCAGGATTGGCCAACTCCAAATCCAGTCCCCAGAATTGTCAAATCAAACCATTGACACGCTATTAAGGCCCGCCTCTCAACCCTGTCATCTCAGATAAGATAAGGGGCCACTTTAACATGTTTTCCTCTCTGTGTCTGTTGGGGCAGCAGGGTCACTTTAACATGTTTTCCTCTCTGTGTCTGTTGGGGCAGCAGGGTCACTTTAACATGTTTTCCTCTCTGTGTCTGTTGGGGCAGCAGGGTCACTTTAACATGTTTTCCTCTCTGTGTCTGTTGGGGCAGCAGGGCCACTTTAACATGTTTTCCTCTCTGTGTCTGTTGGGGCAGCAGGGTCACTTTAACATGTTTTCCTCTCTGTGTCTGTTGGGGCAGCAGGGCCACTTTAACATGTTTTCCTCTCTGTGTCTGTCGGGGCAGCAGGGTCACTTTAACATGTTTTCCTCTCTGTGTCTGTTGGGGCAGCAGGGCCACTTTAACATGTTTTCCTCTCTGTGTCTGTTGGGGCAGCAGGGTCACTTTAACATGTTTTCCTCTCTGTGTCTGTTGGGGCAGCAGGGCCACTTTAACATGTTTTCCTCTCTGTGTCTGTTGGGGCAGCAGGGCCACTTTAACATGTTTTCCTCTCTGTGTCTGTTGGGGCAGCAGGGTCACTTTAACATGTTTTCCTCTCTGTGTCTGTTGGGGCAGCAGGGCCACTTTAACATGTTTTCCTCTCTGTGTCTGTTGGGGCAGCAGGGCCACTTTAACATGTTTTCCTCTCTGTGTCTGTTGGGGCAGCAGGGCCACTTTAACATGTTTTCCTCTCTGTGTCTGTTGGGGCAGCAGGGTCACTTTAACATGTTTTCCTCTCTGTGTCTGTTGGGGCAGCAGGGTCACTTTAACATGTTTTCCTCTCTGTGTCTGTTGGGGCAGCAGGGTCACTTTAACATGTTTTCCTCTCTGTGTCTGTTGGGGCAGCAGGGCCACTTTAACATGTTTTCCTCTCTGTGTCTGTTGGGGCAGCAGGGCCACTTTAACATGTTTTCCTCTCTGTGTCTGTTGGGGCAGCAGGGCCACTTTAACATGTTTTCCTCTCTGTGTCTGTTGGGGCAGCAGGGTCACTTTAACATGTTTTCCTCTCTGTGTCTGTTGGGGCAGCAGGGCCACTTTAACATGTTTTCCTCTCTGTGTCTGTTGGGGCAGCAGGGTCACTTTAACATGTTTTCCTCTCTGTGTCTGTTGGGGCAGCAGGGTCACTTTAACATGTTTTCCTCTCTGTGTCTGTTGGGGCAGCAGGGTCACTTTAACATGTTTTCCTCTCTGTGTCTGTTGGGGCAGCAGGGCCACTTTAACATGTTTTCCTCTCTGTGTCTGTTGGGGCAGCAGGGCCACTTTAACATGTTTTCCTCTCTGTGTCTGTTGGGGCAGCAGGGTCACTTTAACATGTTTTCCTCACTGTGTCTGTTGGGGCAGCAGGGTCACTTTAACATGTTTTCCTCATGGTGTCTGTTGGGGCAGCAGGGTCACTTTAACATGTTTTCCTCTCTGTGTCTGTTGGGGCAGCAGGGTCACTTTAACATGTTTTCCTCTCTGTGTCTGTTGGGGCAGCAGGGTCACTTTAACATGTTTTCCTCTCTGTGTCTGTTGGGGCAGCAGGGCCACTTTAACATGTTTTCCTCTCTGTGTCTGTTGGGGCAGCAGGGCCACTTTAACATGTTTTCCTCTCTGTGTCTGTTGGGGCAGCAGGGCCACTTTAACATGTTTTCCTCTCTGTGTCTGTCGGGGCAGCAGGGTCACTTTAACATGTTTTCCTCTCTGTGTCTGTTGGGGCAGCAGGGTCACTTTAACATGTTTTCCTCTCTGTGTCTGTTGGGGCAGCAGGGCCACTTTAACATGTTTTCCTCTCTGTGTCTGTTGGGGCAGCAGGGCCACTTTAACATGTTTTCCTCTCTGTGTCTGTTGGGGCAGCAGGGTCACTTTAACATGTTTTCCTCTCTGTGTCTGTTGGGGCAGCAGGGTCACTTTAACATGTTTTCCTCTCTGTGTCTGTTGGGGCAGCAGGGCCACTTTAACATGTTTTCCTCTCTGTGTCTGTTGGGGCAGCAGGGCCACTTTAACATGTTTTCCTCTCTGTGTCTGTTGGGGCAGCAGGGCCACTTTAACATGTTTTCCTCTCTGTGTCTGTTGGGGCAGCAGGGTCACTTTAACATGTTTTCCTCTCTGTGTCTGTTGGGGCAGCAGGGCCACTTTAACATGTTTTCCTCTCTGTGTCTGTCGGGGCAGCAGGGCCACTTTAACATGTTTTCCTCTCTGTGTCTGTTGGGGCAGCAGGGCCACTTTAACATGTTTTCCTCTCTGTGTCTGTTGGGGCAGCAGGGTCACTTTAACATGTTTTCCTCTCTGTGTCTGTTGGGGCAGCAGGGTCACTTTAACATGTTTTCCTCTCTGTGTCTGTTGGGGCAGCAGGGTCACTTTAACATGTTTTCCTCTCTGTGTCTGTTGGGGCAGCAGGGCCACTTTAACATGTTTTCCTCTCTGTGTCTGTTGGGGCAGCGGGGCCACTTTAACATGTTTTCCTCTCTGTGTCTGTTGGGGCAGCAGGGCCACTTTAACATGTTTTCCTCTCTGTGTCTGTTGGGGCAGCAGGGCCACTTTAACATGTTTTCCTCTCTGTGTCTGTTGGGGCAGCAGGGTCACTTTAACATGTTTTCCTCTCTGTGTCTGTTGGGGCAGCAGGGTCACTTTAACATGTTTTCCTCTCTGTGTCTGTTGGGGCAGCAGGGCCACTTTAACATGTTTTCCTCTCTGTGTCTGTTGGGGCAGCAGGGTCACTTTAACATGTTTTCCTCTCTGTGTCTGTTGGGGCAGCAGGGCCACTTTAACATGTTTTCCTCTCTGTGTCTGTTGGGGCAGCAGGGTCACTTTAACATGTTTTCCTCTCTGTGTCTGTTGGGGCAGCAGGGCCACTTTAACATGTTTTCCTCTCTGTGTCTGTTGGGGCAGCAGGGTCACTTTAACATGTTTTCCTCTCTGTGTCTGTTGGGGCAGCAGGGTCACTTTAACATGTTTTCCTCTCTGTGTCTGTTGGGGCAGCAGGGTCACTTTAACATGTTTTCCTCACTGTGTCTGTTGGGGCAGCAGGGCCACTTTAACATGTTTTCCTCTCTGTGTCTGTTGGGGCAGCAGGGTCACTTTAACATGTTTTCCTCTCTGTGTCTGTTGGGGCAGCAGGGCCACTTTAACATGTTTTCCTCTCTGTGTCTGTTGGGGCAGCAGGGCCACTTTGATCACAGCGTTATCTGCACCGCTGAGGCCCTAATCCGTGTGTTTGCTCCGAGTCTTAGCTGGATCACCGCGCTCAAATCAAAGAGCTACAGAGTCAGACCAGGAGAGGACAGAGACATGTGGGAACACACTCTCAAACACTCGCAGTCATGCACACACACACACACACATGCACACACACACACACACACACACACACACATGCATGCATGCACGCACGCACGCGCACACACACACACACACACACACACACGTACACACTTTTCGAAAACCACAGAAGGCCACATGTCGCCTCATGTGGTGCTGGGACTGTTGGTGAACGCGTGGGATCAAAGCCACAAGCATGCCCATACAGCGTATGACTGTACACACACACACACACACACACACACACACACACACACACACACACACACACACACACACACACACACACACACACACACACACACACACACACACACACACACACACACACACACACACACACACACACACACACACACACACAGAGAGGGAAATAGTAGTCATTGAATGCCAAAAGGTTAAATTCTGCATAAATAACTTGTTTACAGCAGTAATGCTTTATGTGAGGCTGTCAAGAGACACCTTTAAAAAATGTGTTTTGTCCACCCCACATTACACAATGCTAATATTGAAGGCACGACTCCCTATACACTAAATAGTCAGCTGAAATAGATGATCAAAAGAGGATTTTGTATAGCTTCCTACACTGATCCGTTTCTGAAATTCAAGTCTTTCCAATAGTGACACTGGAAAAAGTCATTAAACCATTTCCCACTAAATGGTCCTGCAGATTCTTCCTATTAACCAACAAACGATCCAGATATCTGAGTGCTAGGAGCATTTCATGCATGTACAGTATTGGGAGGATGGAAGGAAGGAGGAAGATACATTACATGCTTTGAGCAGGCACTAACCAATCCTCCAACCAGAATGATCATAGAATCCTCTACATTTAGTTTACAACTGACATTTTTTTTACTTTTGATATTCCATCTAAATATTTTGATATTCCATGTAAATAGGTGCCAATAAAACTGTGATCTGTGTAAACTCATGATATAATTATGCAATCCAGGGAACAGTATCTCTCTGTCATAAATCGTAGAACAATGACCAAAATAAACTCATTTAGCAAAATAGTCACGTTAATGGAATATAGACGTGTCGCAGCTCACATTGTTATATCAAACACTTTGACTGCAAAATCATTTTTTTAGAACGCATTCTATTTAGTAGATAATCCCGTACCCTTCTGAATGACCTCCCAAAAGAAAGCTACACGGGGAGATAGACAAACAGAGCAGAGAGGGAGCGCGCAGAGCCGCTGAGATAATACAATAATGTATGGAGATGTACCTTATTCTTGGCGTGATTGAGTGACACAAGTGGAACACACACACACACACACACACACACACACACGCACACACACACACACACACATACACACACACGCACATATACACACACACGCACACACACACGCACAGAGAGAGAGAGGAGGGGAGCCAATATTGCCGCCACGTCTTCCAGTGAACGCAGGACTGTGGCTATGGACGCCTCCTCCTGTTGGACACAAGATAACAGCATTATAGACAAAATGGAGGCCATCATGTTCAGGAGTGGAGTACGGGATGTTTCGCTTCAACTGTACAAACTTTGGTAAACATTCAATTTGTGTGTCTGCCAGTCTTATTATAATCCTCAGTGGTGGTTGGTGGTGAAGAACTCTTCTCGCAGGCAGTCTAGCAAAAGATCAATTCAGATTTAGGTATATATTACCAACCACAACATAAGGTTTGGATGATTTTTTTTCTTTCTTTTTTAATTAATATGAAGATTTGATAACACCCCCCCCCCCCCACCTGTTGGTGGGAATAATCAACATTCTCTAGTGCTTCCGAGTGATGATGATGACGATGATGATGATGAAAACAGTGGCCGGGGCGAAACTTTGCTGCTGAGCTTTCTGATCCCCCGTGAGGCGTCCGTGTTAATAAACGAGCGCTCCAGCCAAAGCAGCACTGCTTTAACCCTATGTATTATGTATGAGGGCGACCGGAGAAACGGCACTAAAAAGGAGGAATCATCTGGGCACACATAAGCGCCAGAATCCAATCTCAGCTCCATTAGTGCAGGACAAATCCTATACAGTGAGAAGGGGTCTCCTCCATATGTTTCCATGAGGGGGCTCAGGAAGCCATTATGGAAATGAAAGGGGACAAATCGGACGATACAGATCACCGGCTGAAGCAGGAGAAGAAGAAAAATCACGGGTGAAGTATACTTTGGAGTGGGTACAGGCTCGACGAAAAGAACGCCGAAAACCCGAGCGGGTTCCCTCCTTCCGCAGACTTCTAATAAACTCCTACGGCGCGCGGATAGTCGGGGGGGGGGGAAGTCCATTAGTTCACATTTGTGTTGTCCTCTATCTACAAACGATGCCGTTTCGGTTTGTTCTGTAGATCCGAGATTGCAGCTTCTCCCTCGACTTTGTCACACGCGGCGCCGGGCGGATTCCTCCTCGTTGGCGTAGTTAACTTTGGCGGCGCGGCTTCCTATTTGATCATGTGTCAGCACATTATCACCATCTCTCCATCTTGGCGGGCGGCGGGCGGCGCAGGAACTCATTCGAAGTACGCTCGGAGTCACAACTACCCGCAGAAGGTTACGGAGGGAGAGACAATTTGTCTGTGTTTTCCCAATGAGTTAGCGTCCCCCCTCGGAGCGTACGCTCCATCACTGTAGATACAGATCCTTACAAACAATCTCCCACATGCTAATTGAGGTAATTAAAGCGGGAAGCGCGGGTGCAGGTGTGCTAAGGTATTATTCACGTCCCCCCCCCTTGCCCTTGGAGGTAACCCTCTCAATCTAAACCGAGGTAAACAAGACAGACAAGGGCGCGGGGTTTTGCACTGTTTTCTTTGTTAAGGTGAGCACACACACACACACACAAGAAGCTATATTTCCCCAGCGGTGTTCCAGCGCCATTGTTATGATAACAACAACAGATAGGTAATCTGTCCATTTCAATGTCAATATCTGTGCGAACACATGTACACATTCCCTCTTTGCTACTATATGCACTTTCATCCCGTCATTCTGAAGAGAACATCCTTGCTTTTTTATGATAGAAGGTAGAAGGCACTATAGTTTACTAAAAATGACAAAGGCTCTAAAAATGGCAAAACTTTGATGTAACTTATACAGCTGATGGCACTGGCACCGCCGGCATATTTAGAGCCAGTTCCCAAGGAAATAATTAATAAATAATTAAAGGAACACTCTGCCCATTTTCAACCAGCTTTGTATCATTAGAACATCAGTAGTATATCAGAAAACTGTAAACTGTTTTGAAGTCTGTCATTTAATTTGACAGTTGTTGAGTGTTAAAGTGTGGACCAGTGACATCACTGGTCCACACTAACTCAAATTAATAACTCATTAACTCAAATCAACTCTCAATAACTGTCAAACTAGATGATTGATGAATAGTTTGACAGTTATTGAGAGTTGATTTGAGTTAATGAGTTATTAATTTGAGTTAGTGTGGACCAGTGATGTCACTGGTCCACACTTTAACACTCAATAACTGTCAAATTAAATGACAGACTTCAAAACCGTTTACAGTTTTCTGATATACTACTGATGTTCTAATGATACAAAGCTGGTTGAAAATGGGCGGAGTGTTCCTTTAAGAAAATGGCAAATTGCTCCTTTAAAGAGTCGAACAATTGCTTGAAAAGAGACGAGGGAGATAATTTTTCACCGCCATCATTATCACCCCCCCTCCCACTACAGTGCTCTGAGAATGTCCTTCAATTTGCCAAGACTTTTAGGAAATGCAAATAGCCCAGTCCTAAATGTCAGTGTTAGGTAGCGATGGCGGCGGGGGTCTGACATCATCAGCGCGGGCCTTGTTTATGTCAGACAGTGATTAGATTAATACTCATTAGAGAATATTTGTGTCTGCACCCTTCCTGTCCCCCCCAGGCAACCAGGAACCATGGCAATTAAAAATGGGAAACTGTCATCCTCCATCACCCTGCCATTGTGTTGGCTCTTGAAGAACGCACGCACACGCACGCACACACGCACGCACACACACACACACGCACACACACACACACACACACACACACACACACACACACACACACACACACACACACACACACACACACTATGCCTGGCAATACACACACAGGTAGGAGGAGGAAAGATACAAACTCACTGATCAAATAGAATAGATTAAACATAAACTCACTGACTAAAACCAATTGTACTATCAGTTCTTCTCTGCTCCATTATTCATGTCTTAAAACTATTTTCTATCACTGCAATAAAAATATGGCAAAAAAAGAAAGAAGACGATCACATGAGAGCATAATTATTGCTACACGACCTAACAGTCTAGACTCCTGAATAATTGTAATAATCACGCCTGTTACAATTTCATGTGTCTGGTGTTTTTGGCAGTAATCGAGAACTCATCAAGCTGTTTGTTGTTGATTTCCTTTCTGTGACACTTTTTCTTAATGTGTCCTTGGTATGAGGAGGCGCTTTCATCTGTGCTGTCATCCCCTAAATCCAAATCGTCCTCATTTCAACGAATACCTCAACATTAAACCTCATTTTTAATTTGCCCACAGTTCCTTTCCCTTATTGTCAGTTTGTGCGGCTCCCATAGTGAAATGCTAAACAAATAAAATCACACGTGCACAGGTTTAAAATATCAAATTTTGTCCTAAATCCTATTGGCCATAACTTACGCCAAAGTCTTAGTGCAAGGCCAAAGCGTTGCTAGTTTCTAGCGCTCAAAATCTCACTTTCTTTCTTTTAATTACCACTGCGTCAGTACATCAAAGGACGCGTGTCAGTGACCCAGTGGTAATTAAAAGGGGAAAAAAGTGAGATTTTGAGTGCTAGAAACTAGCAAACATTTGCCCTTGCGCTAAGACTTGGGCGTATACAGTAAGATATGGCCCTATGTGTTTTAGCCTACATCGTAAACTTTTTGTCAGTTTAGTGTTGCCTGCATGCCATGTTTACCACATATGCAAAGCGTCTAAAGTATATAACTAGATCATCAAACTATGCACGTACGATCTGTATGATCCCTCACTGTGACTTTGTTTTACATTTGCTTGAGACGCTTGTTAAAAATAACGATGTTGATGACCGCAACATAATTAGGGACTTGGAAAGTCACCGTTGCTCTGCCACAACGCCATCGCTAACGCTAGCTCTCATCATCATAATTGAATATATTCAAAAGCACTTTCTGAATCGTTTTGGCTGCCTTTTGGTGCTCCATTAGCTATGGGTTATGATCATTAGGATAAAAGGAGGTTAACTTAACATGCCCGTCTTCTGAGTGTTTGGCCCGAAGGGACGAACTTCACAGCGTTGTCGCTCACACGGAGACAAAGGGGAACTTTGTGCACGGTCTGTGGCGACTTTAATTATGCCTGTCGTACGCCCCCCCCCTTCCCTCTCCTCCCTCTGCTACCAAACTCTGATCTCACCCGTCTGGGAAAGAGGTCTCCTCAGATGTTGTGTCGTGAGATGGCTGCTGGCTACTTCCTGTGAGCGTGCACCAATCACGAATCAGCCGGTCTCTGTCTGTCTGTCTGCCTTTCTGTCTGTCAGTCAGTCTCCCTCTCTGCCTAATTATCCAAGGTGCCAACGTCTCCGCTGTGTTCATTCGCCCTCTGTTTTCCAACGTCTCCTCTCCTACCTCCTATGGTCCCCCTCCCTCCACTCTCTGCAAAACTGCTGTAATATCCGAGCAGAGGAAAACGGAGGTACTGCGGCAAGAAGGGTTGGGGAGAGGAGGGGGGGGCGGGGCTTGATAAGTCATGAGGAAAGCGGGGGCAAAATTAAAACGCCATGATCATTTTGTCAGGCGTCCAAATGTGTCGGAGTGTTCGCCGTTAACAAGCAGCAGCGACCCTCCAGGCGAGGCCAGGAGGGACTTGACTAGACGCGTTTCTTTTACATTAAACCTACATTAAAGGCTGGAATACCTACCCCCTTCCGATGCTTTTTTTTGGGCGATAGCAAAGAAGTACGCCATTTAGGAGCAATATTGATGCGGCAATAAAATAAATAAAACTGCAAAAAGCTCGACTTTCCGGCCATTTAAAAGTCTGAATAACTCTCGAGTAAAAATCAAGGGCACATGCGTAGCAATTTAGCTCGGAGGTAGCGCCGGTATAATGAGTGAGATGACTTTTGGCTTTCATCAGAGGTTACGGTGTAGTCATTTGGCGTAACAGCTTAGTTTATAAGTGTAGTGGAGTTTTTATTGTTGTTACACAGGCAAAGTGCTGTCATTAGTGCCTCCGTGGATCAATATGCTCTTAACACAATGTCCATATTCATCTGAGTGTGCCGCGCGCGCCTTTAAGAGAGGTGTTATTGAAGCGATTACGGCCAATAAGACACTTGCGAGCAACTGCGTGGTTTTTTTTTTTTCCTTCTTTTCAAACCACTATCAAATCCTCTACAAAAAGTGGGCTCGGTCAAAACGATATCCAATGAATGACCTCTAAGCAAGCAATTTGTGTACGCATGAATAATTAAGGGGAAAATTAAGGGGCAAACGCTTCGAGGAGGCATTTCCTCCCGAGAGCGCTGCTGCTGGCTAACATCATACGGTGAAATATAGATTGATAGTGATTGTGAGACGTACGCGAGGGCGCCCGCAGAGCTGAAGCTGGATGTTACTTTGCATCAAACGCTTTTTGTTTTTCGCTCACTTCATTTGTAGCTGGCTCAGTGTTAGAGGCACTGATCCCCTCTCTCCTCTCTCCAACACTGAATTAGCTCGAAGTCAAAGAGGCTCAGGCTCTTGTCAATAGTCATTAGAGCTGGCCACTGGCCCTGGGTTAAGACCTGTTCCACTCCGCTGTCAGGTTCAATACCGCACACACACAGACGCGTGTCCACACCACTTTTTCACCAGCACAAAATGGCCACCGTCTAGTCCCCGCACAGGCAAAACTTTCCCCCGGAGACCACCATCTATTTTTCTTTCATATATCATCTAGACCAGTGTGGTTCTCAAACTTTTTTGGCTTCAGTCCCCCTCCTTTCCCCTGATTTCTGAATCCAAGTACCCCCCTTTTACCCCACTAGAACATTTTGCTTAGAAACCTGCAAGAGAAAACTATAGCATATGTTGCAATGAATGAATCATGAACCACCTTTTGAAGAATATAACATTACAAAATAAGAAATGCAGTGAAAGAGTTGCAATTAGTGCCTCCTGACCACATGTATTTGAATGTTTCATTTATTTTCATGATTTATTTCTTACATTTTTCCATTTCCCCCTTTCTATCCCCCTCCCAATTTCCCCCCGGGGATCATTAAAGTCTTTCTGATTCTGATTCTGATTCTGATCAGGTACCCCCTGTAGTACCTCTACGTACCCCTAGGGGTACGCATACCCCCGGTTTGGCAACCGCTGATCGAGATGTTTCCATTTCCCCTAAGTGACATTTATAATTCAGGCCTCACTATTTGTCATCAGGAGCAAGTTCCAAATAAAGTCACTTAGCAAGTTTCCTAAAAAAAACATCCCTCGCATCCAGGGGAAGTTTAGAGGGCAAAGTGTGAACTGCACTTGTCTTATCAGACATGCAGACATTGGGTAGTGATAGGGATCTTGGGTATCGGCTCTGAGGGGGGTCCACTGGGCATAACAAGACCTCCTTCCTGCTTGAGCAGATATAATTAGCTCTGGGTTTGGGGATGAACTGGCAAAGCGCGTGTTTCTTTCTAAGGTCTTTTCTTCGTCTTGTCCTTCCCTTTTCCTCCTTCCGCCCGCCTCTCTCTCTCCTTCACTTTTTCCTCTGAATCGCTGCCAAGCTCTGTTTGCCTCGGTAATTAGGAGCCGGGGCGCGCGCTCGCGCTTTCACGACTCCATTATGAAAACAGCAAACGGTCCAGCGGTTTATTGATAAAGCATTACGCTCTCGCCCGCAAAGACTGTATGGAGATGTACAGGCAGCAGCCCCGCCCGCAGCCTCCTGAGGTGGACCAGCATCCGCGCGCCGTCGCTAGATTAAATGTCATAAGGCTATAATAGCACTATCACACACCCCCCCCCCCCATATAAAAGAGGACTGAAATGTCAAAAACGCGGCACGCCAGCTGTGTTAGTGAAATTTAATGCAGAAAAACAACAACGACGACAACAACAAACAACATGGGCCCACGCCATGCTCTGTCAAATGGAGAAAATGGCCACAGAAACACACAAATACACCCCCCACCCCCCCCATCCAATCTGCGGGGAGAAAGAGACAGTTGGAGAGGTAATTTCGCACGCGGCGCTGTGCGAGGGGGCTAGCTATTTAAATGTGTTGTTTGGCACGATCCAATCAGGTCTCTCAGGGGGGACGTGATATTTAAAAGTGACACGGGTGACCCTCCACATTTGCGAGGTGTCATCATGCATCAATCGGCAGAGGTGTATATCAAAGCTGGCCCGTAATGGTGTGTGCATTGGGATTTATATTTCCAATTAAATCTGCAAATGATATGATTATCCACTCCAGCGTGCCGGGGCCATTTTGGAAAACGGCTTGTGCGCCGTTCATTTTGTTGTTCTCCAAAGATAATAGCGCCAATGGCGAAACCTGTATGTGTGTGCAGTGAGAATATTAATGTCCCCGGCTGGCTGGCTGGCTGGCTGGCTGGCTGGCTGGCTGGCTGGCTTGGCTCGCTCGCACACACGCCTACACGTGTGTGTGTGTACAGGGTAGGGGTGTAACGGTGCAAAAAAAAAAAAAAATCACGTTTCACTTTGATCCCACATCTCGTTTTTTATTTATTTGACTTATTTATTTGTTTATTTTCACAGTCTAATTTTTACATTTTATTTCAATTTACGACAATGTTTTTCCTAAATGATTTCGGTACAAATACGCATATTGTTACACCCATACAGAGGCAGTCTTGCCCCCCCCCTCCCCCAACACACACACACACACACACACACACACACACACACACACACACACACACACACACACACACACACACACACATTCATATTCACACACATACTAGTCATCGTATCCCCACACAAACATGCTGTACATTACATTCTCTTGTGATGTCTCTATTT
This sequence comes from Poromitra crassiceps, assembly GCF_964638095.1. NCBI lineage: Eukaryota > Metazoa > Chordata > Actinopteri > Beryciformes > Melamphaidae > Poromitra > Poromitra crassiceps. The sequence goes on along the minus strand of NC_139649.1, from coordinate 9,183,745 downwards.
GTTTTGACTTTGTTTCTGTCAGTTGGTCATGCAGAGAGACAGCGGCTATACAAGTCTTATTAGCTGGGATCCGGCACCTGCTCCAGACGTTAATTGCCTGGGAAAATGATATCAGCCTAAGACGTGATCTTTGGGAATCTGCCTGATAAACCTACATGTCGATCTGTCAGACGGAGGACCGAGGCCTCTCTGACGACCGACAGGGGCTTTCGAATACCAACACGCTTCTGTACACACGCAAACACACACTACACACACACACACACATACACACACATACACACACACATGTGCACATGTACCGCTCTCGTCGAATGTGAATTATCGATTTGAACATGACAGCTAAGAGACAGCTCGAACCGCCACTGTAGGCACAGGGCGGATATTTGCTATTGCTTTGCTATGCTTGACTTGCCAAGAACCGTGTTCGGCCGGAAAGTTTCCACTTTGTGAATGTTTACAGAGAGCGCGATGCCCTAACGATGCTGCCCTAAGACAGAGCCAAGAACGCCAAGAAGAGTGTAAGGATGCCGGGTGAGCCGTGCGGCGCCATGGTGAAAGAGAGAGGGAGAATATTGAGAGACACGGGAGACTGTGAGAGTTGGACGAGAGAGAAAGAAGTGGAGATTAGAGTGAAATCAAGGCAAAGAGAGAGAAGGAGTGAAAGCTTCTCCTCACAGGCTATTTGTATATGCATCTCTGGGGTGCCATTTTAGCTTCCAATATTTTATCAGGAGTAAAATGCTGGCAGTATTTACCGAGTTGCCGTTCCCGTGCCCTCCTTTATTGCTTTTCAACATTGCGCCATAACAGAGGAGGCCATTATGCCTGTCATTTGGTGGCCTTGAGAAATACGCTCTAAAAGCAACATTTAGCCGTGTCATTGAATACGACGCACTTCTCATAGAAACGGTCAAATAGTGATAGATTCAGGCTATTCACCGTTTGAAAACACGGAAACATATTCATATCAAATGAGTGCTGCTGGCGTCAAAGGAAAGGATATTAAGGGTTACAAAGAAGCTATAAGCTTGACTTATAGTGATTATGTTTGAGGAAAAGGATTTGTGTTTTTGAAATATTGACGGATGAATTTTTAGTTGGCAGAATTGTTCCAAACCGAATATAAAGCCAGAACTTGACATTAATTGCAACTGCATTCTCTGCCTAATTACCGGTACTGCAGGTATAGTACATTATAATCTCGTATTTTTTACCGAACCTCAGACACGCCATTTCACTGGTTAATTGAATGGAAATAATGAGCAAAACATGGATACTACAATGCATTCTGATTGTCAGAAATTATTTGAATTTCCACGTTGATACATGCAAAGTAATTCAAATGCAAATGAGACCGAGGCTTTTATAATACTTGTGAATGCATGTTTAATTTTTTATCCCACTACAGTATGACAATACAATTTCAGTAATATGAATTATATATGACATCACATTAAGTACTAGGATTATACTTTGCTACTGTATGTGAAGCATCGCGTTAGTCCATGCAGCACACGGAAGTCAGGCTACGCCCCAGCTGTAATCAGCTCTCAGCCGATTGGATCAGCATTTAAGCATTCACCAATCACAGTCATTCTCACAACAAGGTGGTCCGTTTAAATGTGGCCTCCTTTTCCTCTGGTCTTGGCTTCACCTATGCTGCCTCACACCACTGCTGCTGCTGCTGCTGCTGCTCTTGGCAAAGCTTTGCCTCCACCTTCCAACCTCCACCTTCAGGTTAAACCTATTCCAATGTTTTGGGCTCACTCAGTACCCACATGTGGGATGCTGCATTGCGCTCCCTGTTTGTGTTTAGCTTAAGCTGCTGCTTGGCTAATCCAGAGACTGCAAAGAGAGGAGCCTTCAGCGCCAAACATACAGTAACTATTTCCATGTGTTGCAATAAATGGTTAAATCTATGACTAAAGTGTTCCCGACTGAATTAAATTCAGTTTGTTTTTTCCTTCAATTTGTTTACTGTTACCACCCGAATATACATTTTACTGAGTCAGTTGTGCCAGCAGCACAGTGAACAGGTGCAACACACAGAATCTAAAGAGAGCGTACTGAAACCTCACTGATGAAGTTTGAGAGGGAAATAGCTTATCCAAAAAATAAAAAATATTTTTTTTTCGCAGAGCATCTCAACACATCTCTTTTTGTTTACTCCACAAAAGTGATTTATCAAGTAGGAGATTTGAATGCACAAGTGACTAAGCGAGGAAACGAAGGAGAGAAACAGCTTGCCATCCTTCATGACGATAATCTACCAGTGCTAATGCACATCTCAATATCCCCGGCAACACAAGTCAGATTGTAATTTCTGACAAGTATGTATTGCATAACAGCAGCTGTCTAATCCTCGGCCTACAGGCGCACAAGCATATCTCCTAGCTATCTAATTAGATTTATTTGCTGCTTCCATGGGACTCGTCTCCACCATCACCATTTGGTACTCTGGTGAAAGATGTCATTAAAATTCTCTCCCCCAAGTGCAGTGGGCTCCCACTGATCTCCATGCACACAAATGATCGGCTGAGGGAGAGAGGAGGAGGGGAGGCGAGGGGAGGCTGTGGTGCAGGAGGAAGACGAGGAGGAGGTGAGGATGATGATGTCACGGGCTGTGGTGCTAGCTAGTATCCGCTGCCTCTGAGAGCCTCCTTTTTCCAGAGCCGACGACCAGCGCGTTTCATAATTGTGACCCAGGTTGTTCTTGTCAGACACTTTCCAGTATATCGTTGTATCAGTCAAGTCTATTGTTAGCAATTGAACCTATAACTAACTAGAGTTGAGGGACTAATATGAGAGTATATGGTACAACAGTTTAGTGGTGCGTTGGGATGGAAATTAACTTGGCAGCGAGGTCAGCAGAGTTTGAGAGAAAATTAAAAGAGTACAAGGGCTGCAGCACATATGCACCACAAAGAGTTCAAATATACAAGGCAGGGAGATGAGCTGTGCACTGTGCTGCTCTGCTGTTGGAAGTCCTTGATAGCCACAAGTTGAGAGTCAGAATTTTGTGGGGAATAAATGTATTCTGCTTTTGCCCTTATGAAGAAGTTCTATTTTGTATCTCAAGTTCTCAACAGTTCAAAGTATAGCACAGCAAGAATATTGGCTCAGTGAGTTGGACTTTCTTGTTGAACTCTAACACTTTCCACAACTGCTCTCTATCACTTTCCACAGCTCGATGCTTATAAGCACCGAGTCAAGTTGAGGTACGCCAAAGCTACACTGATGTCATTTGAGAGAGCAGAAAGACTTGATAAAGTAGGGATGAGCCGAGTACTTGGATGAAACGGGTATCCGGTACAGATAATGTGCTTTTCACGAGTACGAGTATCATCCGAGTACAATGTGTCAATATCTGTATTCGTGATCATGTTGGGTATCGTAAAAATAAATGACGATACCAGCAGCAATACAAGTACCCTTAAAGTGATACCAATACAAATAAGAGTACTTCATTCGATACTTTTTTTTGTTGCCGTACTTTGAACGTTTTGGTGGCATCTCAAAAAAGCTTAAGCTACACCCACATTCAGTCTAAGCCCCGCCCATTTTTATTTAAGCCACGCCCCCCCCCCCCGAGTACAGCTACGGATACAGATAATTTAGTTGGGTAAACAGATACATATATAGCCTAATCGCTCATCCATACTTGATAGATTCAATGTATACATGCGGTAGAGATCATGGAAAACAGCTGCCTGCCCCCTTTTGACTGTGATTCTAAGAAGTTGCGGAGAGAAGAGAAAGGAGACACGGCCCCTCCTCCCCCTACAGGCCTGACTTTGTGAACGCTGCTTTGGTTGGAAAATAAGCACAGTCGCGGCGCCGCGTTTCACACGCCGGGTCGTGGCGTGAAGGATTAGGAATCTATTCTGCAGATGAACTAACTCACTGGATTAGTGCCCTCGTCGCCGAGGCCCGCCTCTTCCTTCTAATCTGTTTGCAGGCATGGTGAACGAGGGAGCAGGAAGCTCATCAGGCGAAAAAACAGGGCGAGGCAGCCGTGCCTCAGATCCCATCACAATGCAGTTGCGATACCAAACATGACTTCCCGTGATTAAGCAGTCATGGAGCACGCCGCCGTAGCTCCGCGCGACACTCTCTCCCGGCGCCAGAGCTTTAGTTATTAGCATCAAAGCATGTAACGTAGCAGAAGAAGCTGGTGCAGGGCTCGTGTGTAGCTATCTACTGTACGGCCGGTGCTGCGTACACACAGCCTGAACAACACGATTCTGCCCCGAGTCTGATCGCTGCTGTGGACCAAGTGTGCTGCGGAGAACAGCCTGACAGGCTGTGAAGAGAATGGTTTACTGAAGGGTAGACGTCGCCTCACCAGGAAGAAACAGATGAGAATGTCACTAGGGCTGTGCAATAAAAACATTATGGTAATATGCCGATATTTTTTCCCCCTCAATATACCGTATTGGTACAGTATTTCAGAAGAATATCGTGATGTATCACCGTATCTTTTTTTGTTGCGTTCAGTGACAATAAGAACACTTATGCACTTTATTTTTTATTTTGTGTGTGTTCAGTGGGGACACCCCGGCATTCCGAAATGTCGGCACTCCGAAATACCGGCATTCCGACAAAATTGACGGAATGGAGATCTGTCTCGCCATTGCGAAAGAACCCTAACCCGGGGGACCGGCTGGAGCGAACCTCTCCCAGCCCCCACGTCTAAACCTAACCTCTCCCACCCCCCCATGCCTAAACCTAACCTCCTGCAGACCCTAACCCTAAACCTAACCTCTCCCACCCCCCACGCCTAAACCTAACCTCCCCCAGAACCTATAACCTCTCCCCACCCCTGTAGGCTAAATAACTCAAGATGCTATGTCGGAAAGGCGGACCTAATATCTTTCGCAATGGCGAAACCTTTTTTGGAGATAAAAAAGGGCCGCCTCTCCGAAAGCATAGAAGTCAATGACCGGAATGCCGACACTTCGGAATGGCGAGAGGACCCCGTGTTCAGTAACACGGTGTGTGCAAAAATTCGCAGATGCCGTTCTAAAAAAACTGCAATGAAAAGTTTGAATTACGGTAAATAGTTTTGACTTGAGTTATCAATATAATGTGATGTACACATTCCACTACCTAGTGGGTGGTACACCGCAAGTTGTATTTTCAGCAATATTTAAATTATGTATTGCAATATGTATCGCATATCGCAATGTATCGTGATCAAAATCGTATCATGTTGACCCATATATCGTGATAAGGTCCGTGCTAATTATACCCAGCCCTAAATTTGACCTGGGTGACATTGACTCTCTCTTGCCCTGTCTGTCTCCATCTCAACCTGTTGACGTGACTTCCCTCCTCTCCCCCGTGCAGCCATGGAGATCTAGTATGTGATTAAAGACATCCTCCGTCCTCTGGCAATCCACTTACTGCTATCAACTAGGAGCTGGAGTGTTGGCTGTGGCTGGACTCAAGATGATTGTCGCACACTAGTGCAACATAGAGCGAGGCTCACATGTTTACTGGCTGGAGCATGTGTGTAGTATGTGTGCAGTATGTATTTCATATGAGGAATATACAATCTGTAAATAGTAGAAAATGAAGGAAAATTGCCGTAAAGTGTAGGGTACATAAACCTGCATGTAGAATTGTGCAAAAAAAACAGCAATGCATGGATGAAATGTATTCAGTAGTAATTTATTTTGTATGCTTTTGTTAAATGTATCTCACATTTTGTTTCTGGCTAATGCGCGTGTTTGTTCAGTGTTTTTTTTGCTCCCAGCGTCTTTGTGAGAAATTCTCTGCAGGTCTGCGGGGGTGACCGCTCAAAAATGTTCTGTTTTCCATTGGCTATGGGAGGCTGTGTGTGCAGCATGCGTACACTGCTTCGTTAAGGCTTGCTAAATGAGCAGGAGCTGGCTCAGATTGCTCCCTGGTGGATTCTGCCTCCCTTGTGAGGAAGAATGAATCACTCTCTCGCAGGAACTTTCACTGCATTTATTATACATTATCACCTAGATCAGGCAATCCATTTTTCACTTGCTCGCATCGCTGCGGAAGTATTCCTCTTTCGGCTGCTGGAATATCTTCTCCTCTCCGTTCAACGTGAATGCATTGTTTACGGAAAATCAGCATGACTTTCATGCTCTGTGTGTGTACGTATGCATGTTTTACTACTACAGATACGTAGGTCGGTCTGTCTGGTCTCTCGAAATCTCTCAAAACCGCATGTCTGTGACAGTCGCTCATGCGCGCGTCGAGGGCCAGAAACCCTGTCAGAGTCGACGCGTGTTCCCACGGTGTGCGCTAATCGCTGTGGGAGCTCCATACGTCAGTCGCAGCACCCCCGACGCTACCGTCGGTGTCTAATTAACACTCCCGTGTGCCGCTTGATGCGCCACGGTGCCTGTGCCGAGACACCTGTCCTATGGCAGGCCTTGGCGCGCAGGGGCGGGTGATTGTCAACAGACTATTTCTATTAGGGAAACGCAGTTTAAAAAACACACAACCCAATGCTCAACACTTGTTTTGTTAGGAGGAGATGGCAGCAGGTGTTTGCAGATCGACTCAGCAGGTATGACGCAGCCATGCCCAGGGGTTGCGATGGCGTTGATGGGTCCGCGTGGCGTAACGCTAACACGGAAACAGATGGAGAAGACTAGGACTACAAAGTCTGGAGCGATGGGTAGAAATGAAAATTGGTAATGTCTTACCGATAAAAGCGGTGTTTTTTTTTGTTTTTCGTTTTAACGTTCCCCATCCTTCTGCTGGAAGAATATAACGACGCTTTCTTGCCAGGAGGTTTGTCACGCAAGACGCGTTGGAATTTGCATTTATATTTTACAGCGAGACTTATCATAATCATCATGCTGCTGAACAAGATTAACCACAAGAGTACAAGGCAGGGAGGAGGGCAAAGATGTTCTGCATGTGTGCTCATGTAAATAGATGGGAATCTTATCGGTTACACAGTGTTTTTTAATCATGTTTTTTAATCATACTTTGTGTGTGTGTGTGTGTGTGTGTGTGTGTGTGTGTGTGTGGGTGCGTCTGTGATCGTGCACGCTTGTTGTTGTTGGTGTGCCCTGTTGTGTACCTTCGCCAGTCGTACCGGCTGGCTCTGACCCGCGTGACCCAGTGTACCTGGCACTGCTCCAGGTACCTGCAGTCCCATCCTCTCCGCCCGTATAGTCTCACACACAATGCCACGACTCATTGCTCATTGCAATATAGCCCCTTTTTCTGTCCGTATAGGAATTGAGGCATAGCTCCGGTGGTCAATCTGGTGCGCCCTATTGGTTGAGAGGCACAGGCGGCGCCGTTCTTGATCTCACCTGTCATTTTTTAGAGCTTCCCTGAGGAGTGTCTGGAAAGATTCTTTTTTTCTCAGGGGACTTAAAGCAGCGACGTGGAACTTTTAACTGCTCATGAAACCGTCTAAATTTAATCGTGACGCATTTTCATCTTACCTACTGTACGTCAGCACATGAGACCATCAGCGAGGAGATTGGCGATTTCTATATAGTTATCTAAAGCGGAACTTCCTGCGTCACGTCCGTGTGAACCTGGTGGTCATTTTTGTTCCGTCCAGAGAATAAACCAATAACGTTAACCTTTAACCTTACGCAGTAGATAAAACAGCCAGGGAGGCTTGTTGACTCGGAGAAGCCCTGGCCGGGTCTGACGCAGCTTGAGGAGGAGACTCGGTGGTCAGGAAATGCAATCTTCGTTGCGGGAGAACACTACCGCTTTTCTCCACAGGGGCTGCTAAAATCAACACAACACAATGAAAGTTCCTCGTAGCTGCTTTAACTACTTTCAACGTGGTGTTTGCCCTACTTGCTACTTTGTTGTCTGTTGACATTTCTTATTCCACATTTAGACGCTTTAATGCCATTTTATTATTACAGTATGTCTACCTGCTTTAACTACTATCTACTGCTATGTTTGAGTTTCATGTTGATTTATGCGATACCCGTGTATTGCACGAAACTTTGCCTGACTTTATGTGTTGTTGTTGTCTGCATGAGTGAATGCTGAATTCGTGAGGCTTCAAAGGCCTCTGACCGTTGATGCTTTTTAACATCATGCCTGCGGCAGTGCCTACAGCCCAAAAGCCAACTGTTTGGGTAACGCCGACACGTTTACACGAATAGTGATTCATGTGCACCGTCCTTTTTACAGCAAAAACAAAGTAAAGTTCGACGGCTGTGGGCAGAGTAGCTCTCGACACTCACAAGAACCGTTGGAGCAGGTCTGCTTAGGAGACGCCCCCCATCCTCCACAAGCATCTAAAAAAGCCTCGCAAACACTCTCGCCGGCCCCCCTTCCCTTCAGACTGTGTGAGCGACAGAGTGGCAGAGCGTGGCGAGCGGCTCTCATTTGGTGACAGTCAAAGATGAATCATTCAGAGCGAGAGTGTACGGCCTTACAGAGCAGTGTTTTCTGGACTATTAGCTACACAAGCAGCATTAGGCAGATGAGGGAGAGACTCTGCTCATATCTCAGCCTCTCACGCCTCGGGCAACAGACGGAGGGAGGGAGAGACTTCAAAGTCTTCAGATACGCAGATAAGCAGCGAGCACTTTTTAATTTCATCGAGCAAAAGGGCACTCGGTCCAGAGCTAGTTGATGGAATTCACCTGTGCCTTAACTTTGTCAATACGCAGCATTTGACGGCGATGATTAAGTCGACGCACATATACAGTAACGCATTTGGAAAGTAAATGTACCGTTAGGCCACATCGACGTTCTCGGACCAAACGGCTCTCATCAAAATGTCAATATCTATATGTTTATTTTTCCAGTCTCCTTGAAGGGCTTTGCGGTCTCCCCTCGCATTAACATACTTTGCCCTTTCTCTGAAGCCTGTGTGTGTTTTGAAGCTTAGTGATGGAGGGGGGAATAGGATGGAGGAGGTCTTGTGTATGGGAAAGGCATGGTGGTGAGGGTGAGGGGGGGGGGTTAGTGTGTTTATGTGTGTGCGTGCGTCTGTGCGTTGCCGGGGAGGTTAGTGTGTTTATGTGTGTGCGTGCGTCCGTGCGTTGCCGGGGAGGTTAGTGTGTTTATGTGTGTGCGTGCGCCGTCTGTGCGTTGCCGGGGGGGGGGGGGGGGGTTGCTTGCCTGAGGGACCTGCCTCTCAGTGTAATTGAAAAATGTGACCTGGAAAATGTTTGCCCAGCGGAGCATGAAAGTTACCTCCACAGCGACGGCGGCGTGGCTCCGAGGCGGCTTACCTGGCCCCTGCCTGGGAGAGCCACCCCGCATCGGCCGGGAGCTCAACGTTAAGAGCCCACTTTATCCCTCCACCTCAACCGACCGGCAAAATGCATTATTCAATAGTGCTAAATAACCTCGGATTGACCAAAAAAAAAAAAATGCAGAAAATTCAGCCGGAATCCCCGCCTCAGGTGACAAGCTGTGAAAAGGCCCCACCTCAACAAGGGGCGCGTGATGCGCCCACTTAAGTGTGTGTGTGTGGGCGTGTGTGTATTTGCATTCAAGCTGTATACAATTCAAATAATTGTCAAAGAAAAATGAATAAGTAAATAACAAGTCGAGCGCCTGGACGATAACCTCTGACCTCACATCCTCATAACTGAAAGGGTTACTGACAAAGCTGTGATGGTTGCGGGGGGGGGCGCGCTTCAGGAAGGTGCTTCAGGAAGGTGGAGGTGGTTTGTGGAACATTCCTGTATTTGAGGCATCAGCACATCTGACAGTAATTAAGCCGGTGAAAGAATCCAATCAAAATCCCACCTCCATCGAGCGCACTCAAGGTCCTCTGGGTCATTTCATTACCCACAACCATTATTTCAACTCATCTATTTACCAAAAGGGAAGCTTCCCACCTTACATTACAAAAAAAACGGCAAATCAGTGTCACACGTTCAAAAGTACAGTCTCTCCACCTGAGGCTCGTGGGTCCAGCATCATGTATGGAGTTACTATTGTGTATTTGTCAATTTGACCCCCCCCCCGAAGTAGTTTAAACTACTTTTTCTAAGTAGCTTTAGTTTACCAAACTACATTTCTCCCAAGGTTAGCTTTGCTGTAGTTCAACTACTTCCAGTGTGAATTATTAATTGGTAGCTTACAAAGGCTACCCTTTCAAAAGCAACACTGTGCTACATGTTTATGTCCATGTGTTTTTTGTATTTTCAACGACCCAAAAAAGACCTCTTTTCAACTTTCACTTTCATCCAAACCTGGGTGTGGAGGAACGTCAGCGAAGCCGAAGACGTCTTTCCAATGACTTTTCGACCAGAATTTGCTGGGCAGGGAGGAAGATGGGGGCAGAGATAGAAAATAACTGGAATGATCTACCACTGCATGCAAAGCAAAGGGGGACCTGGAAATGGAACAGGAACATGGCAGATGCAAACAAGTGTTTAATGTGGGACAGCGCTGGGCTGAGAGCTCTCCTCCCTCTCCTCTCTTTATGTCTGCAGTGTGTGATGTGCCAATTGATAAGTGTCTTTATTCCTTATCTCGCACGCTGGCAAGCAAGCCGATGAGCTTTCTTGCTCCTTGTTGCCTTACCCCCTTTCACTTTCTTTGCTCATTACTTTTGCTCTCATCCTTGATCAGTCAAGCGAGCGCCGCCTCTCAGAAGCAGAACGGCTTCTTTGAACACTATGAATATTCAGGAAGATCATAGCAAGTGCCTTTTTCCACCAGTGGGGGCCGTCGCTTTCTTTCTAAGGGCACCATCCCAAGGAGCCTGTTGAAGCCCTAACGCGTAACGCCAGACATAACAAACACATTGAAGAGTCTTCACTATTGATTGCATACGGTGCTCACAGCAAGTCTCCATAGCCACGATGACACTCATGCTAGAGCTATAAGCATATTCATCACAAAGTAGCTTCTGAGTGCATATATATATATGTCACTTTGGCCTGTCAATCATAGGAGATGAGCGTTTGCATTATTCACGTGGCACACACTACGCCAAAGATTGCAACGTAGATGTGAACCGTGGCAGCGAGACTCCAACTGATCTTTGGACAAAGAATTTTAAAATATTCACCAAAGTTGCCCTTTGACATTACTGAATGATGAGCAAAGTTGGAGGCCAAATTACCCATAAAGGTCCAAATCAAAGGATATGGCCGATGTGTTATATTGAAGGTTAGACCTGCTCACACCAGGGGTTCATCACCTCATCCATCACTAACAGTGATTCATATTTTAGCTGTCAGCTCCAGACAAATGATAACCTATGATATGAAGTGTTCAAAACTGCAGCACACTGTTTTGTGTGTTTTTCTGGAATCAGTTGTTAAAGTTTATAAAACGGCTCTCTCAAATCAAGCAATCTGATTGGTTCACAGCCATTGTATAAATCCCGTAACCCACTCTCATAACCCATGGCCATGGGTTTTGAGTTGCCATGGCAACTCTCTTACTAAAAGGCTTTGGTTACCTCAAATGACAATGTAGAAAAAACAAATGGCGGAGACAGCTGTCAGATCCTTGTGAATCGATCTTCGCTTATAACTTTACTAATACTTCGCAGAAACTTATGTTTTGTACAAGAATAGACGCGGGCTAATGTCTTCTTTGCAAAAAAAAGGCTGTTAACCCCGCATTTAACCCCGTAACGTTAGTTGGTGTCGGGCTTTGCAGAAAGCTCTCAGCTTCTCAGCAAGCGCTGAGAATGCAGCGCTGCGCTCGAGCTGCGTGTCGGGCTTTCCAGAAAGCTCTCAGCTTCTCAGCAAGCGCCAGGATTGGCCAATGTCAACTTCAGTCTCCAGAACGATCCAATCAAATCACCCGCACGTTCTTGCGGTCCCGCCTTACAGTAGTGTTTCAACTGACTCTATCAGAATGCCATGCCAGTCGGACTTTTAGTATTATTATTATTATTATATTATCATACTTGGAAACCGTTTTTCGAGCTGCGTGTGTTGTGGCATATATCCCGCTGCTCAGCAGTTATCGGCCGAGTGGGATAACAGCTGATCAGCAGGATATATTTGCCACAACACACTGGCTCTCATGCTATATTGCTTAATTATACATTTTGATGAGCCAGAATGTCAATATCTGATGCCACTGACAGTGTGCAATTAATTCATTTAAATTAAGTGAGATGTTGTCACGTCTGAACAGCTTGGAGCTATTCTTTTATAGTAAAATATATACATTCCTCATGCATTGCAGTTCATTTATGAAAGTACATCGACTCTGATCAATCACCAGCTCCAAACTAAGAAAGTCCACAGCTGCACAGCACAGTCGAGCCTGAACTCAATCATGAGCTTCAATACAAATCTGCCTCTGTGGTGAGATTACTAGCTAACTAGCTAGCACCAATCCACACGAGATCAATGATGTCACAAACAGTGGGAGCTGACGCACACATAAATTGCCAGCAATTAGCATTTGTCAGGGAATAAAAAAAGATTAATTTTTGCCACTTCACTTTTACTTCAACTTTTTCCAAGTATGCTTTCATTCGTTTCTCCTTTGTCAAAAGCCTCAACGTCTCTGATCATTTCAATGATTTGGTAATTAGCGAGAATAAGTAGTCTTATGGCACAGGTGGTGTGTTGATAATGACTGTGACTTTGATTTCGTCTAAAAAAAAAATTACAGAGAGAAAACTCTTTATTATTCCACTTGTAATAGTTAAGACTTAATATTTTGTATCTTATGAAAGGCACGCCTCAATTGCCTTCTATTTCCTTTGGAACTATTATAACTGTCCAACTTACCAAGATTTATATCATTATTTAGGATGTATATTGTCTGAACAAAGTGGCTATTCTGAGATATCTCACACCTACATTGAGATAGTTATATATTATATATATATTATATATAATATTTGAGTAAATGCTTGGGGGCCAGTGAGGGGAACAAGCTAATTATGACTCGACTCTGTGTGAGAGGGACTTATGCTTCTGTCTTTAATGAGCACATTTGCATCTTCCATTAAGTTGATGTATGTGTGCGAACATTATAGAATATTTCATATGAACCGGAGGAGTGAATTTGCAAAGTTGTACTGCCCACTAACTGCTACGAGAGAAAGATCAATTGCTTTCTATCACATTAGTCTAAGAAAGTATCTGCCTTTTCGGGCATTTTTGTGTGTGCCTACACTGTTCAAAATCACCCAAGTTTAAAAAATCATCCAAGTTGTGCAAAATGCATTATTCACTTACTTATTCATCATGTAAAATAGTTTGGAGTTTTCCAAGAAAACTTTCCATATTGCTTCTTCACCATCACCCGGGCCTAACCCATCACCATGGTCATCATCAACCTCTAGGTTCCTACCCTGACGCCAGATAAAGGAAAGCCATATCGGGTTCATGTAAATGAGACTGGACTAAAAAACAAGTTAGTAAACAGGGGTGAATCTAATTAAAAGATAATGTCAGCCATTTTGTCACAAAAGTTTCTACTGCTCTGGCCCTATCTTCTAGCCTAGGGCTGTCTATCTGTTGAGGGTTCTTCCTCTCTACCTTCAGGCTGTATCTTTCGTTACAGTGCTATCTCGACTTCCACACTCTGGACTGTATCTGGCTGGCTTGGTGGTATTTGTCCTGGTTGCATCATGCTTGACTGCTCTGGCCTACTATTTCTTTCTCTTGCTGAGCAAATATCCCGTTTAATCTGTCGTGGTGCACCAGGTTCAGTATATTCACCAGGGAGTAATTGGGAGTAAAAGGCATAGATCATAAATATATACAGTAGGTCTGATGAACAGCTCTGGCTTTACTGTAAAACATATAATACACGTCGCCCAAATTGCATACATTAATCCCATTCTGTTATTTTGTGTTTTTCAAAATGAAAAGAAAATAACTCCCGCACACTGTCTCCAAATGCAAAAAGTTGATTTAACAGAAAAGAATAACGTTTCGGTCCTAAGACCTTCTTCAGATTCTTACAGGGTAAGAGGAGGGACCCAGTTATAGAGGCAGGTAGATCTGTGTGTGGACCAATCCGGACACACCACACCCCGGCATCATGATTGGAGCCAATGGGCTACATGCACAACTCCACTACTTCCTGAAATTAGTACAGCTTCTTTATTTCCTGTCATCACTATTGGAGGAACTGATTAATGTCAGGTGTGCTGCAGTCACAACAATGATCAGGCACACCTGACTAATCAGTTCATCCAATAGTGTAGGACAGGAAATAAAGAAGCTGTACTAATTTCAGGAAGTAAAAAAGTTATGCATGTAGCCTGAAGTTTAACATTACAGCATTAAAGCAAAAGAAGTGGAAATAGCAATAATGCAAATACCCTTCATATACATTATCCAACACAATTAGAAATGCCAGTTAGGTTATTGAAGCCTATTCATAGTATTCCTCATGATGTCACAAGCCTTTTTCCTACCAATATGGGTGCTACAATACACACTGGCTGTAAGTGTCACTTGATTGTAATCACCTGTTAATTGATCACAATCACCTGTTGTGAAATAGCCGTGTGTGTGGTGATGTAACAGAATACTATCAATAGGAAAAACAAACACAGCCAGAGTCATAGGGAAAGAAAAATAAGTAGCCTAATGGTTCTGGTGGGAGCTAAAGGAAATCCTCCTACGATATGAGAAATAGGATTAGAAAAATAAAGTTAAGTTGTTTTTCAAAATGGAAACGAGTAACAGAAATGAAGAATGAAGAATTAAAATTCTGTGCGTGCAAAACGAATATGCCTCCAGACTTCCCTTCTCATTTGAGGATGGCTAGACTTTACCCAAATATGAGTCTCCAGCAGTGATGATATTCCTGACAGCGAGATTGACCAGCCATATCTCCACAGCAGCAACTGCACACTCGGAATGAAATCGCCCTGCAAACTGGCCGCTGGAGGGGAACTTGAAAGAACAGGAGGGAGGCTACTGACGCCCCTCAGAAGAGGGTTCAGCATCCACTACTGACAGCCAACTTCAAAGGCCCAGTTATGAACATGACAGGCAGCCAGCGCACCCACCTTTGAATCCAGTGCACATTTTTTATCAATAATTTACCGTCTATTTAGGAGTGATTTTTTTTTTTTTGCAGCACCGGGGATTTTGATTTGACTCTACATCTCATCGCTGACACGGTAACTCTCGCAGGTCTCTTCTCGCTGCTGATATATAGATATATGGGACTCGCATTTTTATGAGTGCCTGATGTTATTCCACATGGCAGCCGTTGATATCAGCGCCTTTGATTCCCGAGGAGTTCTAAAGAAATGCTGTACACAGAAAGAAGCCCCCCAAGGCACAAGTTGTTTATTTGCCCAGATATATATTAATCCAATCAATTTGCCTCCTCTCATACCTTGTGAGGAATTATAATGGACCAGATGGGTGAAGAATAATCCCTGGAAAATCAAATGCCCTCCAACAACATCCAGGCAAGTTTTATGTACCGACATCATTTGGTATTTTTGCATTTTTACTACCTGCAGTTCCACGGTTTGATGCACATTTGCTTTTCAGTGTTGTGTGCTGGTGGTGGTGGTGGTTGTGAACACACAGTAAAGGTAGCCTACTTGAACTCAATGATGATTGTTGAGGTTTCAAAAATGTATTCAAAATATCAAGTGTACTTGATTTGTATAATTTATTCGTAATAATATAATATGCCAACCTTATTAAACATCCCCTCTTTGCATACAACTTTGTAAATCAGCAGTGCAGGGAAGTACATGTAAATGCAAAACCTATATTTATTTGTTATATTTAGTATGTGTCCACAGTGTATTTTCACTGTTTAGGTGGTCTGGGTCAGGTTAAACAATATACATGCTAAAGACAATGAGAACACTCACGGAATATTGTTTAAAGGTCCCAATTCGTGCAGCTGTAACCTCTTAAAAACGTGTGTCTCTGGTCCATAAAACATGATTCTGGATTAATCTGTCGAAAATATAGCAAACCCGTTTGTTGTGATGGAGTTCTCACTCCCTCTTCTGGTCGCTTCACAAGAACGGCCTGTTTCTATAATATATTCAGAACTAACAGTTCCCATTGGCCGCTGAGGGAGAGCCCGCCCCAGGCTCCCAGCGGCCAATCAGATTAGCGTCTGTGGACCAGCACGCTAGGTTGCGAGTTATCGTTAACTAAACGGTACTACGCTAAAGAGGACATCTCAAAATGCCTAGACTTACCGAATGCACCTCTGCAGTTGCTGGATCACGTACAGTTGGCGTCGCTCCAGCTAGAAGTGTTAATTTTGTGGCTATAGACTAAATGGTGCAGGTAGCTTGTGTGAGAGAGACCCGCGCAGTATGCAGGAGGAAGCTAGTGACGTCCCGATTCCCCCAGATTCTCCTCTGGGCAAACGAAGCGTTTGGGGGTGTGGCTTGGAGGAGACTGCAGAGGGACGCTGGATAGGGACAAATCCAACTGTGGCAGTTCTGAGCGTGTGACCACTCATTACAGGGAGGGCTGACAGCAGTATATATTGTGGCAACTCTGATTCAATCCAAGACACATAAAACAGTTTTAAACGCCGAAGCGTTGTTTTATTCACCAAAATGAAAACTCTTCCCTTATCGGGGTATGTCCATGAAATATATATAACTAAAGTAGGCTGGGTTAGCCTGGGGCCAGTGAGGGGGTTTGCTCCCCACCACGTAGCCAGGGCTCCGTTCCTCGTTTAAGTGCTCCCGTAACGTGCCTGTGGACGAGAGGAGAGAGGGTCTGTCAGGCAACATCCTTTTATGACACGAGAATGTTTAGGGAGAGGAGTGGAAATCTGACTTACCGCCCGACAGCAAGGAGCGCTTCCACCTGGAGGAAAACCGGCCACACAGTGAGCTTCAGAGCGGCGTCTGTTTTTCTAGGGCCACTGATTGGGGATCTGTTCCAGCCGGGCGCTCTGTTCCTAACAGCGCCCGGCTGCTAGCGGTCCCACTGATTCAGGACATAATTGGGGAAGTACCTATCAGTGATGACGCGTCCCAGACAGCGTTTCTGTTGGGATCCCCCTGCTCTGACGTCACTGTGGTGGCTGGCTGTCCTCCTGCTCTCACCTGTCAGGGGGTAGGCTGACGAGACTCCACACATCCTCCCCCTAAGCTCGCTGCCAGTGCGGGGAGCTTCACTTTCCCCTGCTTCATCTCGGCGTGACATGGCGTCTGCGTGTGGTATCTCTCTTCCTGGTTTGTGTTCCACTTTGAACTTATAGTTCTGAAGTTCCAAGAACCACCGCGTTACCCGCTCATTTTTATCCTTGTTCGTCGCCATCCATTTTAGGGGGGCGTGGTCCGTGATGAGGGTGAATACCCTGCCCCATAGGTAGTAGCGTAGGTAGTGAATGGCCCACTTCACCGCCAGGCATTCCTTCTCTACGGTTGAGTAGTTTCTCTCATGTTTAAGCAATTTTCTACTTATAAAGGTAACGGGGTGTTCATCCCCATCTATTACCTGCGCCAGCACTGCTCCTATTCCTGTTCCTGAGGCGTCTGTGTGTAGGATGAATGGCTTAGCGAAGTCTGGGGCTATCAGCACCGGCTCTCGGCAGAGCGCCTCCTTTAGGGCACAGAATGCGGCGTTTGTTTCCTCCGTCCATTTGACATGGTGGGGCAGCTTCTGGCGCGTTAAGTCATACAACGGGGCTGCTATGGTGGCAAAATTTTTTACAAATTTTAAATAATATGCAATCAGGCCCAGGAAGGATTTTACTTGTTTTTTCGTCCTGGGCTGGGGCCAATTTTGTATCCTCTCCACTTTGGTTATTTGGGGTTTTACGCACCCCCGGCCTATGGTGTATCCCAGGTAGTTTGTCTCTGTCCATGCCAATTTACATTTCTTGGCGTTGGCGGTGAGTCCGGCTCGGCGGAGGGCTCCCAGCACCGCTTCCAGCTGTGTCATGTGCTGCTCCCAGCTGCTGCTGTGTATGACGATATCGTCTAGATATGCCGCCGCATAAGCGCGATGGGGCCGGAGGACTCTGTCCATCAGTCGCTGAAATGTGGCCGGGGCGCCGTGTACTCCAAAGGGGAGGACGCGGTATTGAAATAGGCCGTCGGGGGTCGCGAACGCGGTTTTGGCTCTCGCCCGTCTGGTTAGGGGTACCTGCCAATAGCCTTTGGTGAGGTCCAGGGTGCTCACGAATCGAGCGGGCCCCAGCCGCTCGATTAATTCATCTACCCTTGGCATCGGGTATGCGTCAAAAGTGGATATTTCATTCAGTTTTCTAAAATCATTGCAAAACCGAAGCGTCCCGTCTGGCTTCGGCACAATGACAATGGGGCTGGACCAGGGGCTGTGGGACTCTTCTATTACGCCCAACTCGAGCATTTTCTTCACTTCGCCCCGGATGGCTTCTCTCCGGGCCTCGGGGATGCGGTAGGGCCGCTGTCGCACCACTTTTCCCGGCGTCGTCTCAATGTCGTGTTGGATAGCGTGTGTCCGTCCTGGCAGCTCGGAGAAAACATCATGACTCCTTCCTAGGAGTTCCTTGAGATCTTGTAGTTGCTCTGGCCCCAGGTCCTGTCCGATGTCCACGGGGATCGTCTGCGGTGGCCTGGGTTGTGCGAGGGTGAGGAGGGCTAGGGGGCCGGGTCTCTCGGCGTCGTGCCATGGCTTCAGAATGTTTATGTGGTATATCTGGTGGCCTTTCCTCCTCCCCGGCTGACAGACCCGGTAATTCACTGGCCCGACCTTCTCGGTTACTTCAAATGGTCCCTGCCATTTTGCCAGGAATTTGCAGTCATGGCTGGGCACCAGCACCAGGACCTTCTCTCCTACCTGGAACTGCCGGGGTTTGGCTCCCCTGTTATAGGTGCGCGCCTGGGCTGCCTGGGCTTCCTCCATGTGACTCCGTACCAGTGGCCAGACCTTTTTGGCTCTCTCCTGGAGCCGCTCCACATGTTCGATAACATTCCGGAGGGGGGAGGGCTGGCTTTCCCAGGCCTCCTTGGCCAGGTCGAGTAGGCCACGGGGGTTTCGGCCGTAGAGGAGTTCGAACGGTGAGTATCCGGTGGAGGCCTGTGGCACCTCCCGTATGGCGAACAGCACGTATGGGAGGAGTTGGTCCCAATCTTTTCCGTCCACGTCAATCAGTTTTTTTAGCATCTTTTTCAGGGTTTGGTTGAATCTCTCGACAAGTCCATCTGTCTGGGGGTGATAAACAGAAGTTCTGATACGGGTGATTTTCAGCCATTTGTATAACGCCGTCATTACTCTGGACATAAAACAGGACCCTTGGTCTGTGAGTACCTGCTCCGCTATTCCCACTCTGCTAAATAGCAGGAACAGTTCTCGAGCGACATTTTTGGCATTAGCGGTGCGTAACGGTATTGCCTCAGGGTAACGAGTAGCATAATCCACTATTACCAGTATGTATCGGTGTCCTCGGCTGGACTTCGGGAGAGGCCCCACGATATCCATGGCCAGCCTGGAGAACGGGACCTCGATGATTGGCAGTGGAATCAGTGGGTTCCGGTACATTGGCCGGGGTGCCGTTTTCTGGCACTCGCCACAACAACGACAGAACAGTTCAATGGCTTTCTTTATGCCGGGCCAATAGAATCTGCGTAGCACTCTATCATACGTTTTTTGGACCCCTAAGTGGGCCCCCAGTTGGTGAGTGTGGGCCAAATACAACACTCTGGATACGTATGTTTTTGGTACTAACAATTGTTCTATTAAATCCCCCCCCGGAGTTTTGGCGACTCGATACAACAACCCATGTTTAACAATAAACTGTGGAAAGTTTTGTCTCACCCCGGAACAGTGCTGGCCATCGATGCCAGCGACGGCGCGGCGGCCGGCTTCCAAATTCGGATCGGCCCACTGGGCCGAGGCAAACTCTCCGCGGCCCGGAGGTCCCGGGTCGTCCGGGAGCGGAAACTCCGCGAAAGGGTCCTCGTCGAGAGGAGGCGTGTCCGACTCGGCTGGCCGGGTTGGACCGTCTTCCGCGGCTGATGTTTCGGACTGCGGTCCGTCTGATCCCGGCCGGAAGGCTGGGCAGGCCAGGCGCGGCCGGGCCATCCTTTTTCCCCTCGGTTTCTCTCGTCGGGGCTTCTCCGGCCGACGACCGTGACTCCAGTACCGGCTGAATAGGGGGCAGTCGGTGCCTATCAGGAGCGGGACCGGGAGGTTGGGCACCACGCCGGCGGCTACTTTTACGTCGCCTTTCGGGGTCTGGACCCGTATATAACTGACCGGATAGCTCTTCACGTCCCCGTGGACGCACGTCACCGGCATTGTCTCTGTAGTGAGGACCTCCACGAGGTCAGCCCGCACGAGCGTCACCACACTACCGGAGTCTAGGAGGGCGTGGGTGTCGATGCGGCCCACCCGGACCGGCAGTGTCGCCTGCTGGCTAGGGGCTCCTCCGGTGTGGAGGGAGGGCCGTGGTTCGT
This sequence comes from Poromitra crassiceps, assembly GCF_964638095.1. Lineage (NCBI taxonomy): Eukaryota > Metazoa > Chordata > Actinopteri > Beryciformes > Melamphaidae > Poromitra > Poromitra crassiceps. The sequence continues at coordinate 9,163,428 of NC_139649.1, read as the reverse complement.
CTCCGGCGGCGGAAGGCATCGACACATCCCGGTCGGGGCAGGACCAGGAGAGGTGGTCCTCTTGTCCGCAGACATAGCACCTCCTCAGCTGCCGACTCACTCGGTCGGCCTGGGCACGAGGGTCCCTCTGGGTCGGGGGCTGTAGCGGCTGTGGCCGGCGTCGGCTGTCTCGGCTGGGTCTGTCGGCTATGGCGGGCTTTCGGAGGGGCTCGTTCTGCGTGTGGCGCATCATGTCGGCGCTGACTTGGTGGTTCTCTAGCAAGGCCACCAATGCGTTCAGCGATGAGGGGCTCACCTGGGCAGCATATTTTCGGGCGTCGGGCGGCAAGGAGCGGATACATCTGTCTATTACGAGGCGTTCTATCCACGGGGGCTCCCCGGTGGAGGTGAGCCAACTCTGGGTGAGCCTCAGCAAATCGGCGACTTGGGAGCGGGGCGGTTGGTCCGGGGTGTACCTCCAGCCATGGTACCTTTGTGCGCGAGCAGGAAGGCTGTAGCCGTAACTGGCGAGGATGGCGGTGCGCAGCTTCACAAAGTCGCGGGCCTCTCCCATGGACATGTCCCGGCAAACCCTCTGTGCCTGGCCCGTGAGGAAGGGCGCGATGATGCCTCCCCAGTGGGCTGCGGGCCATCCCTCTCGCACCGCCGTTCTTTCGAAGAGCTCCATGTATGCCTCGATATCATCGTCGGGGGTCTGCTTAGTGAGGACATCTCCTGGAGCCCGGGAAGTCGAGCCGTCTTTCTCTATTTTTTTTATCAGTTCGTGTACTGCCTGCTGTAGGTCAGTTTGGCTTTGGATTAGGGCCACCAGAGCCTGTGCTTGCTCCATGGTGCGTGCGGTTGGCGTTGAATCAGAGTGCCTGCATTCTCCACCACTTGTGGCAACTCTGATTCAATCCAAGACACATAAAACAGTTTTAAACGCCGAAGCGTTGTTTTATTCACCAAAATGAAAACTCTTCCCTTATCGGGGTATGTCCATGAAATATATATAACTAAAGTAGGCTGGGTTAGCCTGGGGCCAGTGAGGGGGTTTGCTCCCCACCACGTAGCCAGGGCTCCGTTCCTCGTTTAAGTGCTCCCGTAACGTGCCTGTGGACGAGAGGAGAGAGGGTCTGTCAGGCAACATCCTTTTATGACACGAGAATGTTTAGGGAGAGGAGTGGAAATCTGACTTACCGCCCGACAGCAAGGAGCGCTTCCACCTGGAGGAAAACCGGCCACACAGTGAGCTTCAGAGCGGCGTCTGTTTTTCTAGGGCCACTGATTGGGGATCTGTTCCAGCCGGGCGCTCTGTTCCTAACAGCGCCCGGCTGCTAGCGGTCCCACTGATTCAGGACATAATTGGGGAAGTACCTATCAGTGATGACGCGTCCCAGACAGCGTTTCTGTTGGGATCCCCCTGCTCTGACGTCACTGTGGTGGCTGGCTGTCCTCCTGCTCTCACCTGTCAGGGGGTAGGCTGACGAGACTCCACAATATGCATTTACAAGTAAAAACAGCTTTTGCACGGAATGGGACCTTTAACCTTTTCAGTTTCCATTTCATACGTGTCGCCCTTCTGTCAGACGCAAGTCACTCTCCAGATCACCGGCGGTGGATCCAATCCTTTCCCTCCAGAAAAGACCTCACCCCTCAAGACACGGTCACACTGTCTCGTTTGTATGAGAGGGTTGTGAATACCTCCGAGTGTATTGCACGTGTGCGTTTGTATTTGTGTGTCTGTGTGTGTGTGTGCGCAAGCATGTGATGTGTGCTTGTGTGTGTTGCAGTGTCATCCCACGCTGGAAAATGACTTATTAAAATGAAATTACGCGGTGCCCTGACCCATGGCAAACAGCACGAGCTGCAATTTGTCTAGCAGTTGAGCTGTGAATAAAATCTGATTGGCAATAATTTGACTTTGCTGTTGATATAGCATCCCCATCCTCCCCATCTTCTCCTCTATCTCTCCCCTCCTCCCTCAGCATCCCATCCTCCTCCTCATCTCCTCTATCTCTCCCCTCCTCCCTCAGCACCCCGTCCTCCTCCTCCTCATCTCCTCTATCTCTCCCCTCCTCCCTCAGCACCCCGTCCTCCTCCTCCTCATCTCCTCTATCTCCCCCCTCCTCCCCCCTTCCATGGCTTATCACAGTGCTGTTGATCTAAGGGTGAAATATTACTGATACGCCGATGTGGGGTCAGTGAGCGGAGCGTTGTGATGATGGTAAGTGGGAGGCTGTGAGGTTAGGGAAGGGTTATATGAAGCAGGAAGAGCTGATGGTAATGCTAAATGCCAACACTGACTGCTGATCTCCAGTAAAAGGGTGACTGCAGCCGTGTGTGTGTGTGTGTGTGTGTGTGTGTGTGCCCGTGTGTGGGTGTGTGTGTGTGTGTGTGTGTGTGCCCGTGTGTGGGTGTGGGTGGGTGAGAATGTGTCGGAGTGTGTACTTGGCTAAGCAGTTGTCCTTTCCCCTTCTCTGATGTCATCAATGTGTGTAGGTGTGTGTGTGTGTGTGCGAGCGTGTGTGTGTGTGTGTGCGTGTGTGCGTGTGCATTTGTCAGCGTACCGCATATGTGTGTCCGATTGTCCGTGTGTTGTTGTGTGAAGAGCGGCTCATTTGTTTTATGTAGGCCATTCGCTATGGTCATCTCTTTTAGCATAAAATGGAAAACAATTACAGGCGGCACTTACCAATTTATCCAGTTTAATAAATGTATTTTTCTCCCTTATGAAAATAGACAAACAGGCGCTGATGGGGGGAAAAAGGAGCGTATGATACGGGGGATGATAGAGTTGGGTAATGGAGGGAGGGCGCTAAAGACCCCCGGTGCAGCGGTGGTGGCCTTGGACAGGTTGATGTAGTTCCAGCAATGAGCAGCTCATAAAAAGTGCTATCCGTAGGCCTTAGGAAGATATTCTATCTCTGCGGCGCTAACGGCACAGCCTAAAATCACCTGCTCCATCAAAGTCAGGCCCACCTCTATTACATAAAACGCACAGGGAAAACAACGGAGGAAAACAATAGCAGCCGCGGCCAAGTGTGTGTGCGAGCACGGAGCTATTTGTAGGCAGACATTAGCTTTAGCGCGGGGAATTGGGGAGGCACAAATGCAGAAGGCAGGTCGTTATGGAGGAATGTCATTTTGGAGGGTGCATTCACAAACTTAGAACGAGTCCACTTCCAACATGTTTGAGAGCTTCCCCCCTCAGAGTGCCTCTGTAATCTTTTTAATGTGCACAGAGAAAGGATGCAACATTATTTTCAGTATTGGCTAAGGGAGGGCTTGTTTTTCTTTTTTCTTTTACCAGCGCTGCAGCAGGGCTAGTATTGTTTTCACCTTGTGAATGTGTGTGCGTGTGCGTGTGCGTGTGTGTGTGTGTGTGTGTGCACGTGTGTGTGTGTGTGCGTGCATGGCAAAATGTGGCCCTGGCGACACCCACTGTAGCGGGAACGACCACAGAAGCCATTTTGAGTACTTTGCCAGGTGTTTATTTGTCTGTCTGTGGACAGATTTTGTGAATGTGGAAACCCGAGATGCGAAAGTCATGAAACTTTACAGGGGGTGTAGTTCACATCAAAATGAAGGTCAAGTTTGAAAAGGGGCGTGATCCGAGCAAGCGCGCCCGCATTGGCCCCCGCGCCCGCAATGGCCCCCGCGCCCACATTGGCCCCCCACTTTTTACACCCTGCCCTGGCCCACATTTGTTTTAAAGCGTGGGCGTCACAGCTGGTGTGATCCCATCACAAAATGGTCTCTTAGGTGTGCATGTATATATATGTACAGTATATTCACCTTATTCTTTGCCCATATAAGGACGCTTCTGCATGACGTCATTTTGTAATCGTCTTTCCGGGTTTTAGACACGGAAGTAGATTATGCCTACCGTAGTCATTTTTAGACTTGCCAAAAAGCTGTTTTCAAGCAAAAAAAAACCCCAAACTGTTTTAAAGTTTTAATGTTTTTCGGGTGAGAACGTAACATATATGTGACCACTTTATCAGAATAACGCCTATTTGGAAATATTTAACGAGCAGCGAGGACTGGCCTGGCGCTGGCTGTGCTGACACCGGTCGGACTAGCTATCTGTCAAACCCCACTGTAGGCTACTGGCAGTGAGAAAACACTGTCGACGTGGTTTGTAACTAACGTTAAATGCCGACCGGGTACAGCCATCGGCTCCTCGCAGCAGTAACGCTATGAACATGTAACTGAAGTTGGCCGCAGTGTGTAGCTTAATTCTGAATGTTGCCAAACTTCATTCGTTATTATAGTGACGTTTTGTTTTGAAATTGGCCGCCACCTAGCGCTGAACCGGAAGAACAAATACAATTGCGTGTAACGCGGAAGAGAGAAAAAGTGGGCGTGGTGAATAAGGTGAATACAGTATATACACACACACATGGAATCTCACAATGTTGTCCCCGTGATTTAAAGGCAAGACATGCACATTACGGTCTTCTTGTCACAAACTCATTTAGACATGGCGTGGATCTTGTATCTTCTCCTCAAATCACCTCAGTTGAATCACAGAAGTACTCAACCCACAGAACACCTCCTTTCATCCAGCCTCCTTAGCAGGGATCAGAATTCATTTGGACCGGGGTTCATTTATGCGTCACATGCTGTGCTCTTTGGAGAGGATCATGGTGGCAACCACCAGCTGCAGGATCTCAGTCAGCCAAGCCTGTGAGAAGCTGCCTTCAGTCACTCCAGAATCATGTTCTTCTACGTGTGAGCTGTGTGGACCTGGGATAGGAGGATCATTACAGACCATCACCATCATCACCGGTCCGTGCCCACTGTCAGGTGCCAGTATCATCTACGAATAACCACCATCAACAGCTGATATCTACATTGACCTACACGCGCAAATCGCTCGCGTTAAAGCACTGCGAGAGCTCATGATCTTAAACGAAGACATCCGTGCTTTTTAAACGTCTTACTACTTACTCGGGAAGCCACTTTCATTGACAGTAACTATTTAGGGGTGAATCCCGTGACTCATTTTAAGGTCATCGCGTTGTCATTTGTCACATGGCGGCCGGGGGTACTTTGCGTCTCCACTCCGGTCCTCCTCCAGAGACGGAGAACTTAAATTTCCTTCTGCGAGCTAATAGAAATTTAACTCTGCCCATAACTCCTGCCGAGTCCCCGGGCCGTCGACGCCAGGCAGCGGCGGGGGCCCTGGAGGAAATAGCTTCAGATGTCATTTACTTTACTGTTCTCTTCTTATCTTTTTCATTTCTTCCCCCTTCCCTGTTCCCATATCTTTTCATGATGTTTGCTGTCATTGGCAGTGGCTTGAGTGGCCGCGTCGCTGAAATATTGATTTCTCCTGCTCCCCGCACCTCCCCCCCACACCTCCCCCTCCACCCCCACATCCCCTCTCCTGTGTCGCATCTGAGGCTCTGCTTGACGCACGGCCATCCCACTTCACCGCCAGCTCATCCTGCTTCAATCCTTCCATCTCTCTTCTGTTCTTCTGTCGCTCCCCCCCCCCCCCATTTTCTTTCCCCCCAGACTCGATTCTGACGTCACTTCACTGCCTTCCAAAGCACTCTCCATTATGGGGTAGCTAGGTGTAGGGGAAGGGGTGATGTGGGTGGAAGGTGGGGGGGGTTCCCTCCTCCATCAGTTTGCTCTATTCTTCTTCCCTACATCCATCACAGCAGCAGAGACTCGTGTTGCAGGCACTTCGCTCGCTGTCGACCTGCACTGACGACTCATTCACCCTGACAACACACAAATAACTGACCTGCACTGACGACTCATTCACCCTGACAACACACAAATAACTGACCTGCACTGACGACTCATTCACCCTGACAACACACAGATAACTGACCTGCACTGACGACTCATTCACCCTGACAACACACAAATAACTGACCTGCACTGACGACTCATTCACCCTGACAACACACAGATAACTGACCTGCACTGACGATTCATTCACCCTGACAACACACAAATAACTGACCTGCACTGATGACTCATTCACCCTGACAACACACAAATAACTGACCTGCACTGACGACTCATTCACCCTGACAACACACAGATAACTGACCTGCACTGACGACTCATTCACCCTGACAACACACAGATAACTGACCTGCACTGACGACTCATTCACCCTGACAACAGACAAATAACTGACCTGCACTGACGACTCATTCACCCTGACAACACACAAATAACTGACCTGCACTGACGACTCATTCACCCTGACAACACACAAATAACTGACCTGCACTGACGACTCATTCCCCTCTGACAACACACAAATAACTGACCTGCACTGACGACTCATTCACCCTGACAACACACAAATAACTGACCTGCACTGATGACTCATTCACCCTGACAACTCACAAATAACTGACCTGCACTGATGACTCATTCACCCTGACAACACACAAATAACTGACCTGTACTGACGACTCATTCACCCTGACAACACACAAATAACTGACCTGCACTGACGACTCATTCACCCTGACAACACACAAATAACTGACCTGCACTGACGACTCATTCACCCTGACAACACACAAATAACTGACCTGTACTGACGACTCATTCACCCTGACAACACACAAATAACTGACCTGCACTGACGACTCATTCACCCTGACAACACACAAATAACTGACCTGCACTGACGACTCATTCACCCTGACAACACACAAATAACTGACCTGCACTGACGACTCATTCACCCTGACAACACACAGATAACTGACCTGTACTGACGACTCATTCACCCTGACAACACACAAATAACTGACCTGCACTGACGACTCATTCACCCTGACAACACACAAATAACTGACCTGCACTGACGACTCATTCACCCTGACAACACACAAATAACTGACCTGCACTGACGACTCATTCCCCCTGACAACACACAGATAACTGACCTGCACTGACGACTCATTCCCTCTGACAACACACAAATAACTGACCTGCACTGACGACTCATTCACCCTGACAACACACAGATAACTGACCTGCACTGACGACTCATTCACCCTGACAACACACAAATAACTGACCTGCACTGACGACTCATTCACCCTGACAACACACAAATAACTGACCTGCACTGACGACTCATTCACCCTGACAACACACAAATAACTGACCTGCACTGACGACTCATTCACCCTGACAACACACAAATAACTGACCTGCACTGACGACTCATTCACCCTGACAACACACAAATAACTGACCTGCACTGACGACTCATTCACCCTGACAACACACAAATAACTGACCTGCACTGACGACTCATTCACCCTGACAACACACAGATAACTGACCTGTACTGACGACTCATTCACCCTGACAACACACAAATAACTGACCTGCACTGACGACTCATTCACCCTGACAACACACAAATAACTGACCTGCACTGACGACTCATTCACCCTGACAACACACAAATAACTGACCTGCACTGACGACTCATTCCCCCTGACAACACACAGATAACTGACCTGCACTGACGACTCATTCCCTCTGACAACACACAAATAACTGACCTGCACTGACGACTCATTCACCCTGACAACACACAGATAACTGACCTGCACTGACGACTCATTCACCCTGACAACACACAAATAACTGACCTGCACTGACGACTCATTCACCCTGACAACACACAAATAACTGACCTGCACTGACGACTCATTCACCCTGACAACACACAAATAACTGACCTGCACTGACGACTCATTCACCCTGACAACACACAAATAACTGACCTGCACTGACGACTCATTCACCCTGACAACACACAAATAACTGACCTGCACTGACGACTCATTCCCCCTGACAACACACAGATAACTGACCTGCACTGACGACTCATTCACCCTGACAACACACAAATAACTGACCTGTACTGACGACTCATTCACCCTGACAACACACAAATAACTGACCTGTACCTACGACTCATTCACCCTGACAACACACAAATAACTGACCTGCACTGACGACTCATTCACCCTGACAACACACAAATAACTGACCTGCACTGACGACTCATTCATCCTGACAACACACAGATAACTGACCTGCACTGATGACTCATTCACCCTGACAACGCACAAATAACTGACCTGCACTGACGACTCATTCACCCTGACAACACACAAATAACTGACCTGCACTGATGACTCATTCACCCTGACAACACACAAATAACTGACCTGCACTGACGACTCATTCACCCTGACAACACACAAATAACTGACCTGCACTGACGACTCATTCACCCTGACAACAGACAAATAACTGACCTGCACTGATGACTCATTCACCCTGACAACACACAAATAACTGACCTGCACTGACGACTCATTCACCCTGACAACACACAAATAACTGACCTGCACTGACGACTCATTCACCCTGACAACGCACAAATAACTGACCTGCACTGATGACTCATTCACCCTGACAACACACAGATAACTGACCTGCACTGACGACTCATTCACCCTGACAACACACAAATAACTGACCTGCACTGACGACTCATTCACCCTGACAACACACAAATAACTGACCTGCACTGATGACTCATTCACCCTGACAACACACAAATAACTGACCTGCACTGACGACTCATTCACCCTGACAACACACAAATAACTGACCTGCACTGACGACTCATTCACCCTGACAACACACAAATAACTGACCTGCACTGACGACTCATTCACCCTGACAACGCACAAATAACTGACCTGCACTGACGACTCATTCACCCTGACAACACACAAATAACTGACCTGCACTGACGACTCATTCACCCTGACAACTCACAGATAACTGACCTGCACTGACGACTCATTCACCCTGACAACACACAAATAACTGACCTGCACTGACGACTCATTCACCCTGACAACACACAAATAACTGACCTGCACTGACGACTCATAGGGCAATTTCTCGAGGGCTATAGCCTTTACATTTTGGCTAGTAAAGTGATACTTAGCAAGATTAATTAAATGATGGGCTACACCTGAGGGGTGAAACAAACAGCTATTCTTATGACTTTAGTCATAAGACATTTTAGTTGGTATATCGTTATTCATAAACTCACATGGGGTGCACATGTTTATTACTAGAACTAGTTTCATATCGATCACAGAACAAATATCTAATTTAAATAATTCAAATCAACACTAAATCAGAATACTAAGTGTGCAGCTGCACCGCAAGACATTTGAACCTGAAAGGCAATTAATTTTTTTTTATCGTTGGAGAGAGTTGAACAAGGCAAGTCAGGCAATAGTAACGATCGTTTTCAGTGTCGGCGAGAGGAAGAGCAACATTACCCACGAGAAAAGCACTTTCATGCAAATCACTACAGACCATTGGTACTAACGGCTCGCAAATACATTAGCAGTTATTGGCCACCAAAATCCAGACTATATACGCAAACCTACACTATTGACATAAACCGTACGCATATGGACAGGAGGTTGAGGTGCCTTCGCTGTTCGAAGTTTGAGGGGCCCCACTTGACTCAACTTTTTTTGCACGCTTAAAAAATGTATATCCATTATTATTACTGCTTTGTTTGAGTACTAATGTGTCTCGGCGAATAATGCAAGCAGATGCCCAGAGTCTGCTACTGAAGGGGACATTAGCACATAGCTTTACTAGCTCCCATTAGCAGTAAACAAATGCACCTGTCTCTGTTTACCATCTCTGCTATATTGCCTCTGACAACACGCCGACGCCAAGTCATAAACGCAGAGGAGGAGCAATTCATCTTTATTGCACATGTAATCATTCTAAACGTCCACATGGGCTAGCTGTCCCTCCAACACAGGTAGGGGGGGAGAGGCAGATAATATGATAACCCTCCTGCGGCTGGAGCCTCATCATCTTGATCCGAGCGATCCCATTGGCCCAGACACAGGAAGTGCGGATGTTGTTGTGCGGGATCCTGTCCACTTTATCATGTGCGTAAATAGTGTATTTTTTTTTCCTCTCTGTGCTGAAGTTTGCCGCCTCTGTGTCTTTCGCCCGTGTTAACAGCAGGCGCGACGCTTACGCGGGGGTTACAGTAGCTGTTGCGATATAATGGGTTTTATTAGCGCGCGTGATTAAAGTCAGCCAGGAGGGGGAGCGGGCAGGTGCTGGGGCTGATGAGCAGAGTGACAGTGTTAATAGACTCGGGGCTCCGGGGAGGTGGCCCCCGTTTGCAGCTCCAATCCGTCTTGATTTCTGCACATTGCCTTCTTCAATTACACGTATCTGTTTGGCCCTCGTCACCAGCAACCTGGGCATACCTATAGGGAGGCAAGGACACACCTTTATGGTAAATCTGATTATGTACGCAAGTTGCTCATACGAAATGCAAGTCAGTCGTGCTACCATTTTTTTCCAGATTCCCCCCCCCCATTTGTACTTGGCCAATCACCCTTTCCCCTTCCCCATCCCTTCCCCCCCTGCTGCCCCGGTCGCTGCTCCACCCTCTGCAGATCTGAGGAGAGCCGTAGACTAGCACCATGCTTCCTCCGAGACATGGGCAGTTAGCCAGCCACTTCTTTTCACCCGCTTCACTGGTAGGACGTAGCACGTGGGGGAGGATCACGCTATTCCCACCAGTTTCCTTTCCCCCGAACAGGCGCCCCGACCGACCACAGGAGGCGCTAGTGCAGCGACCAGGACAAAAATACCCTCAATCCGGCTTCCCACTCGCAGACACCAGCCAATCGTGCCTGTGTGGACGCCCCCGACCAAGCCGGAGGTAACACGAGGATGCGAAACCTGCGCCCCGTCGCGTTGGTAGGCAGGGAGAATCTACCGCTACACTACCCGGACGGACGCCCAGTCGTGCGACCATTTTGAATTGTCAGATCGTCAGGTCCCCACGCAAACTTTTTTCCCGGATCAATGTGCCAACCGATACAGTGAGTACGCTAGCCTGATTGGATATGAAGCGCTATATATAGCCTGTAATCTGGAGTCGCTCGACTATCTCTGAAGATGTGTCCAGGCTCTTCTTCCCTGAGCAAGGAGAGAAGGATGGTGCAGAGATAAGACATTGAGGGATGCTCTCTCCTCACAGGGGCACACGGGGAATTAGAGGTGTCCTCTCCGTTATTATCTTCATCACCTCGGCCCTGCAGCTGACACCACGCACCACCTTTACTCAAGATAACACCTAATCTGGACTCTTGTTTATTTCTTCAGTGTCAAGGTTATGAGAGATGGCACACAGAACACCCTGCCCCTATCCAGTGTCCAATCAAACTCTGCACACCCCTGCCCCCTGTCCAATCAAACTCTGCACACCCCGAGTTGGATAAAAGACGAAAAGATAGGCTATGGATTGTTTATATGTTGATAGTCTTGTCTACAGTATGACATCGTCAGTATAGTATATGTGATCATTTGTATAGCGCATAAAAAGGTTACTGTCCATAAAGAAAAAAGGAAAATACCAACACGCTGAGAAACGAAAACGAAAGGAAAGAGCGTCTTGAATTGCGATGATCTACGTGATTTACTTGGACGTGAACGCCCTCCTCGCCATGCTTGCCCAAAACTGTGACGGACCGTCGGGTCGACGCAGCTGACGTGAACAGCACAAGTATACTACTGTATAGAGACACTGCATGAAATAGGCCACGCCCATCACGGGGGAAAGCTCTCCATTCTCTTCCATACACCAGCGTCATTTTCCTTGAATTAAACATAGCTAAAAGCTGTTGTGTGGTGGGGCTGCGCAGACAACAAATGTAGAAAATGTAAGTGTTTTTGTACTCCCGAGCAAAACAAGGAAGCCATTGAGAATTGACAAGAAGAAAAATGTGGATCTAGCTGTCAAGGAAGTAAGTCAGAGTGTTCATCTTCCGTATATTATGATCTTTGTGTGCAACACGTGACATAGGAGAACGGCAGGATTGGGTGGGAGTTTTTGTTTTCCCCCGTTTTGGGCGTGGTTTCTGAATGATGTCTCTATAGCGTCAAAACCGTGCAAGCTGCAGTCATGAAACTTTACAGGTGTGTAGCTGACATCACAATGAAGGCCGATTTCAAAATCGGGTGTGATCAGAGCACGGGGGGCCGGCCCCTCACGTTGGCCCCCCCACTTTATTGCTCTTCACATAAGACTTTATCAGACTACATCAGACTTGTGCCTCCAGTCAGGGCTTTGCCTGTCCTGTCTGCTGTCATTGTTTACTTGTGTTTTAGATTGAACCAACTGGTTTTGTACTTAGTTACGTTTTGTTTTCATTGATGATGAAAGGCATGGTGTGTGCGGAAGTGAACGGAGAGCTTTCCCCCGTGATGGGCGTGGCCTATTTCATGCAGTTTATTGTTTATGATTGTTTATTATGGATCCCCATTAGTCTGACTACTCAGACTGTTCTTCCTGGGGTCCCTATCGTGTCTATCGTGCTCACAAAATCTCAAAAACGGCTTCTGTGCTAGTTCCCGCTGCAATAGGTGTCTCCAGGACCACATTTGCCATACATGCGCACACACACATACATGCACACGCACACGCTCACACACACATACACACATACACACACACACACGCACGCACACACACACATACATGCACACGCACACGCACACGCTCACACACACATACACACACACACACGCACACACACACAAGGTGAAAACAATCCCAGCCACACACTGTCGCGGCTCGTAACGACATATTAAGCACAATGGCTTGAGCAGCGGCCCTGATTGGGTGTGTGTGTTTGATACAGACGGGAGGAGGAGGAGGAGGGAGAGTTCATTCCCGTGAGACTCTGCCTTGTTAAGTGGAATGTTGATGACAGGCGGCCAAATCTAAATTCCTATAGGTTGTTTCCATAACCTTTCTCAAGCGAGGAATAACAGAGACGTGACGTCCCCCCCCACCACTGCTCTTTAGATTGCTCCCTCGCTGTCACTTGACACAAATAAGACAGTGACGCGCCTGTGGGATGCGCCAACCGCTTTACCTCTACATCGAGCGGGGGGGGGGACGCGCCGACTTCTGACCCCAGCCATGCATTCCTGAAAAGGTCAAGCTGACAGTCGTCATCGCATCAATCCGCCGTTGTGACTCTGTCAATCTTTCCTCGGGACCCTCTGGGGGGGGGGGGGGGGGGGTGGGTGGGATGGTAGCGAGCAAATTTCGCCGTCCTGATTCTCTACCAGCCCTATACCCCCTCACCTTAGAGAGATGGGCTTTAGCGGGGGAGGAGGAAGGGGGTGGGGTGACCTTCGTGACCACCTTATCTTGTGGAAAGGTCACAGCGAGGCCTCTTCCAAACCAGAGGGGTGTGGGGGGAGGGGGGGGGGGGGGATCGATCTGGAGGCTTTCTTTTATTTATCTCAGTAGACATGCTGCTCCTGGTGTTCTTCCAGGCCAATGGTGAGGGGGAGAGATAACCATCTATTAGTGTTGCAGATATCCTCCTCCTTACCTCACTCTCCCTCCCTCCCTCCCTCCAGCCCCCTCACTGCCTGCCTGCCTCCCTCCCTCACTCCCCCCCCCTCCCTCTCGTCCCCCTGTCAGACACCCCTAACTCTACAGAGAGGCAAAGTGACCGCCTACTTCCTGCTTCAGCAGCACTGTACCAGATATTTTCATCCGCCATTTATTTTACCATAGACATTTCGTAAAATGCTTCTAAAAATTTGTTTTACTTGGTCAAATCAAACGGTTCAGCTATATTTAGAATCGGGAGAGACCATAGAACATTTCACTCGGACCAAAACTAAAAAAACAAAACATGGAATTTTTTTTTAACGTTTCTGTCTGAGTGAAATGTTATTCAATCTCTCCTGTTTTTAAAGAGCATGGTGCAGGTTAAAAAAAAAAATCAGAATTTACATTTTAGGCTCATGATTACAGTGAAAATACTCCAAAAAGACAAATACCCCCCCCCACAGGCCCCCAGGGTATAAATATGGAGGAAAAGGTGGCATTTTATAAATGGGCGTGTGACATAACAACAGGAGTGACATCACAAGAGGAGAATGTTCCGCTGGGGCTGACACAGGGATACAAAGTCATGGAGAGTGAAAAAAGGTGACAGATACCAG
>NC_139649.1:9136767-9149140 GCF_964638095.1 Poromitra crassiceps | reverse complement strand
CAGCAGGGCGCCCCTGCATCGCACAAATATCAATGGCTTAATGAGGCGAGGGCTCTTTCTGATGTGCCGCAACATTGACTCTTTGGGGGGAACACGAGAGTGAAACGACTCTGTGAAGAGATAACAACGCCCCCCGATGGACCGCGCCGGCCGGCACAGAGCATGCTCAGTAGCGCCTGACATGATGGCTGCCCTGTAACGACATGCACAACATTCTCGACGTACACACCCGAAAAGCTCCTTCTTCTTTGTGCCTAACATTAGTCACTCTCCTCTCTCACCACCACCGTACGTTCTGTGATTTCACGTTACCGAGTCAGTTTTTTTTGCTTTAAAGGATATTCAAGTTCAACATCGAGCCTAATAAATCTTCCGGATTTTTCTTATTTACGGAAAATGCCAGTGTTTTTGCTTCTTGGATCATTTCTCGCATCCTCTCTCCATTTGCATTATCCGCGGGCAATTTGCCACTTTGTCATTGTAATTTAAAGCGGGTCCATTTAATTGACATTGTTAAGGTCATTATGATCCCGTGGTCACATGTGCTCGTAAAATGACACACAGAAAACCTGGCTAATTGAGCCGTGTTTCAAACGACACACAGGGGTAAAATATCTGTTGCTTGTAATGTGAACTATATTGCCGTTGCTCAGTGTACTGATTCAAACTCTTCTACTTTATGCAGAAACTCAATGGCACTTTACTCTGCTCCGAAAGAACAAAGAAGCCATTTCTGAAATAAAAACGGGAGAGACTGCTCATTTCACGTTGATGGATTATGGCCTTGAACTGACAAGGAGTTCTGTCTATACAAATTGAATGAGATCAGTAAAGGGAAGGGTTTATGTAACTTTGAATTACAGATCTCCATGACGCGCCGTCCATTAAACAACAATCAGAACTGATCGTAGCAGAGGAGGAATGCTAAAGGTGAGCTAAAAAAAAGTCCAGTAGCGTAAGCGTGAGTATTCTCCTTCATACATAGCAACGGTAAGCACAGCGACTCCCCAGTGCCTTTTTCACACACACACACACACACACACACACCCTGTAGAAAAGCAATAAGGGGAGAGGTACAGTACCTTTTGTTTATCTGTCCCACTCATGCGTTTATTGTCAAACCTTGTTTAGGAATATAATTTCCCTTTAACTGGCCTTTTGCTTTTGCCGGCACTCTTCGGGCGCTTTCATGTCAGCGGGTTCCGTGGCCGGGTGCCGGGCGCGCCTCAGAATAAACTCCTTTTTATTTAAAGCTAGCCAGAGGGGTCAGAGAGCCTGATCTGTCATTGGCAGTGTAATAAACAGAGAAAGAGAGTTCCACATAAACACCTCCAACCAATATGAACAGCCGCACTACAGGAAATGAAAATGTGGCCAAAGGAAGTTAACCCTTTTCGATGCTATAAGGGAGGTGGGCGGCAGGGCGGGGCGGGCGGGGTTGGGGGGCGGAGGGGGGGAGCAGGACAGACCGAGCTGTTATCAAATGGTTAGCTGAATGTCCTTTGTCTGGGCTCATGTAGGGGGCATCTCCTCAGGGTGTCTGAACATGCATTAATTGGTTGTCATGGAGAGATACGGCTAAATGCGAGAGGGGTGGCAGTGGCCAATCCCATTTAATGAGAGAATAAAACAGTCTCCCCATTGAAGGCAGATAGGGAGAACCATATTGACCCGTGGTGCTGCTCGTGAATAACCAGTTGTCTCCCTCGATCGATCGCCACACAATGAGAGACAACATGGAAGAGGGGACGAGAGGGGGCTTGATTTGCGAATGTCACAGAAGGTCAAAACACATGTACCACCGCCATGCAAGCGGGTCCTCCTTCGCCAAAGTCGCACTAGTTCTCCCCTTGACCCAACCCCCCCCCCTCCCCCCCCCCCCCGCACGCACTTGACCATTCTTCTTCTGTGGTGCGGCAGGCAGGCAGGCAGCCCGTCTCTCTGTGACGCCGCCTCGGTCGGCCTCCGCCGCCGTCCATCCATGCATGGTCATTAAGCTCCACACGGTGCGATTCTCAATGAGGCGGCGGCGCCAGCGAGGGGGAGATCACGGCCCGGGGGCTCGTTCTTCTTCTCCTCCTCGTCCTCCTCTGTTTCTCTCTTGTCTTATTCCCCACCGTCCGCCCGTCAAAAGGGGCCAAAGCCCTTCCTCGCCGGGCTGGTTGCGCATGCTAACATCCCCAAAGCTGAAGGACGGGACGGACGGAGAGAGAGAGAGAGAGACAGACCGAGGCCGAGACCGGCTACGGCGACGCCAACGACGCCACGGACCGACTTTTTTGAGAGTTGAGTAAATGCCCTGTCTACTCGGGACAGGGTGCACTCACTCTCGCAACCCGGCACGCATGCATAAAAGCCCGAGGAGGAGCGGGGGTCTGCCGGGGGCAGCTGTGCAGAGATCCTCTGCAGAGAGATTGATCACGCCCCCCCCCCCCCCCCCCCCCCCCCCGATTCAAACAGCGGACGATCCAAGCGAGCCCAATGTGACTTCTAAAAACCCCCGATGAATAGTGCATGGAGATGGGTCAAGGGCGAGACGGCTGGAGGGAGGGGTTCCGGAGTTTTTTCTTATCAATCAGGGAGTCATGGAGGGGGAATGTGCGAAGACAAGCGGCAGGCCGGTGCTGGTTGGAGGTGCGATGGCGATGGGAGGGGTGGGGTGGTGGTGGTGGTGGGGTGAAGCTCCTCTGATAGCTGTGAAATGGAGAGACAGATGCAGAGAAGTGGAAAGAGCATTATGGCCGCGCTGATAGTAAATACACCTGGGTATTTGAGCCTTTTAGGTTTATGTCACCGGTGTCATGTTCAGCTAGCCTGACTGAAGTTAATCTGTGACTTTTCCCAGACGTGCGAGGAAAAAGGCGCCGCCGCTATCACAACAGAAACCTATCATGTCTGAGGGCCATTTATCAAAATATAGTCTAACGCGCGCGGCTCGTCTTCACGGTATATACTGTAGTAGGTGATTGCGGTTAGGAACGTAGCGACACATGAGTTTTTTTATTATCGTCATATACAGATTATACTCGAAGACAAAGAAGGCAAGAAACACGTGCTGTATCTCGTAAGTTGGAAAGACGGTTCTGTCGTACGCCGTCCTTAGCTATACAATGAAAGGGGATCTGACCGTTGACATAAATACATTGGAAGTCGATGAGAGACCTGGTTATTATCGCTGCCATTGGCCTCGCTTTCACCGAGACAATGAGACAATGCAAAGGTAAATGGGTAGACAGAGTGGAAGACACAGGAGAGAAAGCTCTGGCAGGATTCCATCTAAGACCAGCAGGGGGCGCACAACATGCTGCTGCTCCAGCTCACTCCACTATCTCTGAACACAGAATGAACTTTCCCTCAGTGATGATGCAAATCTGGAAAGGAGTTTGTCTGTGGTGCAACTCCTTTTCAGTTAATAGTAGACAGACACCAGCTGATTCAATTTAAACTTGTTCATCGTCTTCACTATTCTAAGCATAAGTTGCACAAGTTCTTCCCCTCTGTCTCACCACTGTGTGACAGGTGTCAGAGGGCACTCTGTCTCATGACCTTCTGGTTCTGCCCTTCACTGACGGGATTCTGGGTCAAAATATTTGACTGGTACTCTAAGGCCTACGAAATAACCCTTCAACCGGAGGCAGAAATCGCCATCTTCGGCTGCTCGGAGACCTCTCTGGGCTTCCCCACGGCTGTGCAACAGTCTCTGACATTGGGGACAACTGTTGCCAAAAAAACTCATTCTGAAAGAATGGAAGTCCCCCTCTTCGCCTTCTTTCCAACTGCGGTTGACGGACATGATCTCTGTTATAAGGATCTCTCAGATCCCTGAGAACCAACTCACTTAAAAAGTTTCCAACTATTTGGGACCCGTTTCTAGCCTACCTCGACGAGGTTGGGCGGCGATGGGTGACTTGCCCGGCTGGTTCCATGTTGGACGCCTTGTGTGGGACCCCATGCACAACTTCTCAGGCACATAAGCACCCTATATGGACAGTAGCATAATATATATAATAACTGTCCATATTATATGTATGTTTTTCTTTGTTTTCCTTTCCTGTGTCTCAGCTTGTTTATTTGTTTTGTTAATATATGGTTAAAATTGAAAAGAAAAAAAAAGATTTATATTAAAACTATTATGATGCAAATCTGAAAGCCGTGAAAATGTCCCAGCGCCAGTAACAACCGTCGGTTAAAGATTTTTTTGTCTCCATCATATCAGAAAAATGGTGTGTAATAGATGAATGTATCTCATCATTGCCAGACTTCCCAAATCGAACATCTCGGTTCCACTGAGTTTCTCCATGAAGACAAAGCTGAGGGTGTGTGTGAGGGATGTGGGTGCTGTCTGTAATGCTCCTCGGATGGGCCACAGGGTTGCAAATTCCCCCCACTGCACTCCATATTCCCCAGAGGAAATTGCACATTGTCATGGATGGATTAGCTCTGTAATGGTGAGACACATAGCTTGAGCAGAGGAGACCAGCTACAAAACGCTGGGCAAATGAGGGAGGGGGAAAAGGAATGAAATTCATTTCATACCTCCTCAGGCACACTCCGTTGAGGAGTGCTTCTTTCGCAAAGCTAAGCCTACACATAAGCAACTTTTAAGACACTTTAGAAGCGGTTTTCAACTTATATAATGCTATCTAAAAAGTTACACTACACTGCCTTCAATCTCTGGGAACACAATGCTGTTATTCCAGTGTGTTATCCTGCGTATTAAATCTATGTGAGAGAGACAAAAGAAATGTGAAAGTATGGTCCGCACATAATAATATTAAAAACCAATTGTCATGGCGTATAATAAGAGTCTTCCTTATAAATAATGTACTAACAACGGCGTAGCAACACAATGCAAGTACAAATCTAATGTAGTATAAGTTTACAAAATAAAGAACCTGTCATTTTAAAATTAACAACCAGTGAGTACACTGCAAACCAAATGCACAGGAGGCTACTTACTACGGGGACACCCCGGCATTCCGAAATGTCGGCACTCCGAAATACCGGCATTCCGACCAAATTGTCGGAATGGAGATCTGTCTCGCCATTGCGAAAGAACCCTAACCCTAACCCGGGGGACCGGCTGGAGCTAACCTCTCCCAGCCCCCACGCCTAAACCTAACCTCTCCCACCCCCCATGCCTAAACCTAACCTCCTGCAGACCCTAACCCTAACCTCAACCTCTCCCACCCCCCACGCCTAAACCTAACCTCCCCCAGAACCTAACCCTAAACCTAACCTCTCCCACCCCTGTAGGCTAAATAACTCAAGATGCTATGTCGGAATGGCGGACCTAATATCTTTCGCAATGGTTGAAACCTTTTTTGGAGATAAAAAGGGCCGCCTCTCCGAAAGCGTAGAAGTCAATGATCTGAATGCCGACACTTCGGTATGGCGAGAAGACCCCGCTTACTACACTATCAAAATGTGGATTACTTTGTCTAGGTTGGAATTTATTGTAAAAAGTATAATGTAGTTAGTGCAGTGGTTCCAAAACTGGGGGGGGCGACACTCCCGATTTTCACAGGATTTGTAATCCTTTTTCATAATGTCCCATTACTGTCTTTGATTGATTGAAACGATTTATTTCAAACAATTAAAACAATACATAAAGTGAAAAAACAGTAAACATAACAGTCTAATAGACTTCATCAAAAGGAAAATACGTAAACGCAAACATAAAAAAGGTGAACTGTTTGAAAAGGGGCAGGAAGAAGCCTAGGCTTATCGAGTCCAGCCCCCCAATCATTCATAAACAAAATCATACATCCCTATATTATATGCATATCCCACCCTCCCCACATGCTCATGCATACACATACATACATATATATGCATGTATATACACAAACGTACACAAACTTACCCATACACATACATCATAAATCCACCTACAAATCCCTATCAATACCCATTCCCAATAATACAATCCAACATTACCCCAAAAACCCAATGTTTTGATATCAACCTGTGTTGAACCAATGCATCCAAGAATCCATCCAATGTATAGAACAATTCTTTACATAATGTATATTACAATATAATTTACATCATGTACACCATATATTATACATTATATGCATAATAACCTCATTACACATACAATAATTTTTATACATATATGTATATCATACATATATGTATATTAATGTACAGAATACACATCAGACCAGATACACCCACCAATAACACAGTAATTCTCTACCAGGAAGAAAAAAGGACATTGCCAAAAAACAGCAAGAATCCTAGTAACTCAAGATTCAATGTATTTCTTGATTAAATATTTTTTTAAATTAGAGATACTAGAGCTTTCTTTGATCCTGTCATCCAGTCTGTTCCAAAGAGTCACCCCATAGACTGTAATACACATGCTCTTAAGAGTAGTGCGAGCACATGGCTGTTTCAAATTATATTTACCTCTTAAATCATAACCTCCTTCTCTGTCTGCAAACATTTTTTGAATATTACCAGGAAGTAGATTGTTCCTCGCTTTGAACATAATTAGTGCAATTTTCGAATCAATCAGATCCTTCAGTTTCAATGCATTTGACTTTATAAATAGTGCGTTAGTGTGTTCCAAATAACCTACCTTATGAACAGTCCTTATTGCTTTTATTGGTCTTTCAGACCTCCTGGAAGGAATCCATTGGTACTTAATTGGCACATTCAGTCCTCAACTCTCCACCGGGGTGCAAACTCCCAGGTGGGTGCTGCTACACATCGGTGGTGGATGAGTTGAGTTCCCTCCTTCTCCCTCCCCTGATATATGTGAAGCGCTTTGAGTATCTAGAGGTTGGAGGTTGATTTTATTGATTATTTTCTATAAAACAAACTGAACTACAGAGTTTATATCAGTGCAATTCATAATTAATAACAAAGTAAAGCGGTAAAGCCTCCTACAGTATATCATAAGGGGGGCCTGACAGAAAAAGTTTGGGAAACACTGAGTTAGTGTAATGTGAAGATGCTTGCCTGTTTGTAACTGACAAGAACTTTTAAATGCTAGCCTATAAGTTATCATTACATCATAAGATATATTACGCCTCTCCCACACCACATTCAGTGCACGATTGGTGCTATTATGTATTTTATTGTTGTAATAAAAATGACAACAATTTGACTGCTGGATGGATCTTCATTTTGTTCCGTTGCAAGATTTTACCATGGAAAAATTCACGAATCTCCTTAGTTTCAAAGACATCTGATGAAGCAGCCATAAATAATTTTGGGCTACAAGTTGGCCACTGGCCAATAGTTGATCCCAATGTGAATGTCCCCTGCAGGAGAACTCTGGAAACAAAATAACATGGAAACACTTTAATCTGATTTATTTTCTGCTGACATAATATGACATATGACCTCATATCATAGCCCGCCAGCTTAGCACTCAACAAGACACAACACAACATCATTTGAATAATGAATGCTATTTTTTTTTTTTATCCTTGAGAAACACACTGAATCCCTGCCAACTCCAGGGATTTTTTATTTTCTTTCTGTAGCTGAGCTTGACCTGTCACCTGACCTTGCTGACCTGTCACCTGACCTCGCTGGCCATCCTTTTTGGGGATCAATGAAGTATCGCATCTTTATAAATGAATCAGGAAATGTTGACACATCATTTAATAACACATACGTGTCAGGCGCTGAAACTGTTTGGAACATGTGCTGGAAGTATTTTTAGTATATTTGTCTCCTGTGTATATTTGCATTTTTGTTGCTATTTGAGGTGTACAGCGATAGGAAGATTTTCATTGTAAACTAACACAATAGTATCGACGACTTACAACGCTTAATAAATAATGAGATTAATAGACTCCAAGAAAGAGGGCATTGCCAAATAAGTGTCTCCCGATCTCAAATCCATATAATCCTCATAGCTGCTGATACAGCTATGTTTGTCCAGTACAATACACTTATTTGTCCTTTGGTCCACAATCCCTTTTTCAATATGATGAGTCAAAGTTTCCATAATATTCAAATATCACTAATATAATTCATTGTGTTTTTTTTTATTTCAAATCTACTGGCCCCAAATTGAATGGCGGTTAAGTTACCTGTGTTATTGGACTTTAATTTTCACAGCTCTAATACACACAGCGTGACAATTTCCCGTCAGCAAGAAATGCACTTGGTTGACTTGGTCAGGGCGATAGTGGGGCAGCGCCTCAGATACGACCCATAATGAAAATAGCCAAGCTGGGAATGTGACATGCATACACACACACACACACACACACACACACACACACACACACAGACACACACACACACACATACACACACAGCAGGTGCCAGAAGAAGTTAGACTTTCCCGTCTCGCCTCTATCTCCTTCATTTACTGCACAGTCTGGTTTTCTGCCAGTGTGGTCAGAGATAATGTTAATCTTGGTCAGCAGCGGTGGGGGAAACCACGCGGCTGCACACAACACAAAACGGATTGGAACGATAACACAAATGTAGTCAGAGGCGGACATGCGGACACGCGGGGCGACTTATCTGCACGCTGCTGAAAAAAGTTTACCAAGTGGCCATGTGTGACAGCCGATTTCTGGAGTTACACCGTTATGCCGATTATTGTGCATGTCGCGCGCTAATGCTAACGACATGCTAGGAATAATCGGGTGGATGTACCGTAGTGTAACCTGGCGAAAAAGACGAGATTATGAGGCAAACGACTCGCAGGTCGTTAAATCCCTTATTGTTATTAAGGAGTCCCTTACAAAGTCGATCCCCAACATCCTAAGAGTTCAACGTAGAACGTAAGGCGTCATACAACCTAAGTAGGACAATTGAAGGACAGACATATGTGAGTCAGGTCTTGGAAGAGGTGACACGCCTGGCATTGAGTTAGAGAGAGCAGCAGAATGATAAGTTTCTCTCCGGGTCACTTTCATTCAAGACAGGAATCATTCAAGGTTCTAATTGACACTCATCAGACTCCCTGCTATTATGACTTCATTATATCTGCACAGATAAAAATTAATGAGAAGCAGAGGCACTGGATGGATATGCCAAACTTAGCATTCATTTACATTAAAGAAGGGGACACTCTCTCTTGGCCGCGAGCGTAACTATAATGACTTTAATCTACGAGAACTTCTCATTTAACGCCATAGTTCATTCATTGTTATTATTCTTTATGACCTTGTATATTTATGACTTTAAAGCTGCGCCATCTTCCATTCTGCTTGATGATCCCTCATTACACACGTTTATTCTTAATGTTTACGTTTTCTAAGACCACTCTCACTGTAATTTACGGAAACCGTTCTTAGCGCTCCATTCAACTCACCTGCTCTTCTGCCCCTCCCTCTCTCTCTCCCTCTATATCTCTCTCGCGCTCTGTCTCTCTCTCTATATCTCTCGCCGTCTGTCTCTCTCGCGCTCTGTCTCTCTCTCCCTGTCTCTTGCTCGGTCTCTCCTCTCCCTCTCTCTCTCACTCTGTATCTCCCTCTGTCTCGCTCGCTCTCTCCCTCTGTCTCTCTCTCTCCCTCTCTCTCTGACGGTGATAGGTTTCATTACTGCAGTCAATCTGGGCCCAGTGGACAGCTCCTCTGCAGAACTGTGCACCTCAATATAATCCTTTTAATTAAAGGCCTGCCCCCCCGCACCACTGCTGCCCTGCTCCCCGCCTCTGCCCTTTCCTCGCACGCCGGCCCGCCTTTTGTTCGCCCCGGCGCTCACCCACTCGCTTCATGTCAGGCCACGCTGAAAGGAGGAGACGCCACCTTTGTCTCTACTCCTTTCATGTGGCTTTAATCTCTGCCGCAATATTGCAGACAGTGTGTGTGTGTGTGTGGGGGGGGTCTGAGTGACTGGTGACTGGTCTGTGTGTGAGGTTGATCCAGGTTAGGGCTCATCAGGGTTAAATCAGCCCTTAAGAGAGCTTGATTGCCTGTGATTGGGAGCTGATAAGAGGCCAAAGGTCACGGTGGCATTTAGGCTGCACTGTGCTGTAGATGCTCTGTATTGATTGGCTATTATGAAAGCCCTTCCCACCTGTTATTATGCTCTGACTGCAGGCCTCTCTGACTATAGACGTTGATCAAAGTCAGTGGCTTATAAGTGTGATCCTTTCTCCTTTAGGTAGGCTACTTGATGTCCCATTTAAAATAGGGGCATGTTCCCAGGCATGTTCTTGTCTTAAATGAATTCAGGTAGGCCTATATGAAATGTGAGGTATTATTATTACATGTTGTAAACCCCATAGGCGTGATGTCCCGTAAGTATAGTGTGGCTTTTTGACTGTACAGAAACTCACATGTTAGCTCCTTGCAAGAAACCATTATTGGAGAGAATACAACCAACAACATAGCAAACAATTTTCAACACAATGTATATATATATTTTTTATATTTCTTTATTTGTCCATATCTGTACGCCCAGCTGTTCCAGCAGTGCCGCTCATGCTTGAGCCTGTGCAGTGACCCCCCCCCCCCTCTCTGAAAAGTGTACTGTGTATTATGTGTCTCAGAGAGATATGCTAAGAAACAAATTGATAATTACAGCAAATGAGAGCTCTTAAATGACTAAAACAAAATGCATGATTTCACAAGCACTTAGTAAGACGTCGTTAACACAAAGCGTATCTCATAAAATACACATCTGAATTAAAGATTACGGGAGGCTGTAGTAGTCGTCGATGTTGATTATCGTAACGCGACAATTTTTCAAACTATGTTGTGCTGCACTTTTTCGATTGCCTCCAAAATGTGCATCCGTGTGGCCCCTCGGTGTGTCCGCTCAATACGGTTATCGACAGACCCATCATTCCACAATCATGCACAGCACACCGTCTTTATTACTGATTATTGAGCAGGTCATCATTGCCTACGTGGCACCTCACATGGACATCGAGTGCCAGTGGGCGAGAGAGAGAGAGGCAACCTGCTGTCAGCACTGAGATGAGCTGATCTACCTGCTGGGCTTTGGATTGCCAGGCCACTGACCTACAGGTGGCAATTAAATGTCAAGACATTTGGATTCCAATTCTGGTCTGTTGTTGCTGAGTCACAACACAGTCATGCGATGGCTTCACGGAGGTGTCAAAGAACCTGGATGTTTCCATCAAGAAGTTGCAGCTTATGTCGCTTCCCAAACCATGAGCAGAAAGAGATGAGAGCCCCTTGCTCATTTGTCACACTTTGACCAGAAAATGCCTGTGATAGATGTTCCAGGAAATTATAATAAACTTCTCGCAAAAGGACCGTACGACTCTGCTTGTTTTAATATCTGCTGTGGTTTAAAATTTAAAATGTTTTAAATTGCAAAATACTGAGAATTCAAACATTTGACTTTTGGAGAAGGAAAAATATGAAACTTTTCATTCTTAGACTATTTGAAAGAAAAGACAAGTACAATATTACAGTATAAGGCATTTGACTATACAATACAGTAGCCTATGTATGTAACAATATGTAAAAAAGAAAGAAAGAAAGAAAGAGAGAAGTCATTCGCTCTGCTTTTCAGTGATGATTATGTCCTTCCTTTTTTAATGTGTTGATTCTGAGAATGCTGCTACTGTAGGCTACAGGGAGAAACACATATATTAGAAATGCCGTGTGTGTGTTTGTAATTCAGGGTTTACTACAGTGTAGCATTCATGCGGCTATTAATTCAAATATAACTGTCCAATAAAATGCACACGCACAGCCACAGAGGCACACAGGCACGTTTCAAATATTGGTATTTTGTATTCCTCCATTCTCATCACATATCATATGCCTGCAGTTGGCGGTATATGCTGAATGTCAATGAGACCGTGTGAGACATCTTTGACATCCAGAGCACCTCCAAGGTCAGCATCTGAATCAGCACTATACTTCAGCCTGTGTTGGATCCGTCCAGGCTTCTCTCTGTAAGGCAGTCAGCATATCCTCGACATCCCCGCTCACCGTTTCTGTTTCTGTTTCTGTCAGTCAAACAACGCCTCCTTTGGATCATTGATCTCACACACAAACTGGCTTTAATATGCTGCGGTTACAGGGGAGACGCTGTTCAAATGTAGCCAGTGTGGCGAAGCTCCATGGCCTAAAATACACCCAAAAAGTCACCGGGAATGATACGGACATGTGCTGGTGGTGATCAAGATTAAATCAATGACTGCCACTGTCAATACTTCACATTTGTACTGGTAGGATGAGTGCTAAATACAGTCAAATTGTATACAGGTGATCAAAGAAGTTACAGTAAAGAAAGTCAACGTCGCATTAAACAGTTAGATATTTAAAGCAGTGGTTCTCAAATGGGGGTCCAGCGGGGACCCCCAGGGGTCCTTGAGGGGGTTCCAGGGGGTCCCCAGCCAAAAGGGGGGTCATTTATTTTCACTATAATTCCATTCATAAGTAACACAATGACTATTTTGGTCATG
>NC_139649.1:9091767-9131767 GCF_964638095.1 Poromitra crassiceps | reverse complement strand
ACTGATGCACCGCGAACACATCAGACAGGTATCATTTACTGCAGCTCCATAAAACACTTCTGCTACATTACTCTTGAGCAGCTTGTGAGGCTGTATCTCACAGCCAGCCTGATGAGCCTTTGAGATGTCTAAACAGAAAAACCACCACTACAAGATTTTCCCACTATTTTGAGTTTAAACTCCTGTGTGTTTGTTCACTGCAGTCGGCAGCAATCCGCTAGCAGTCCTGTGTCGGTCTGCGTAATCAGAGACCATCCGACATTCAATATGACAACGGAACAAAACAACAACGTGATACAGTCGTAGATCCCTGTGAACGACTGTTCTCCATATCTTCTTTCGACCCGCGGTCTAGCCTGTAATTCAGTAATAGGTGTGTGTCAGTGCGGCGTGAGCGCGAGCTAGCTAACGTGCACTAGCAGATCGCCTGCGCACACTGTGGCGTTATTAGCACGGGGAAACTGACACCGTCAGCCTAACGAGAGCTGCCTTCATACACACTAATACCACTGACCACACTGCTACGTATACGTGTGCTTAAAGACACACATATCCACCTTATTTTTGAATGACTGTAGAAAATAATTGTGGGTACAAGGTCCGGTTTAACTTGACTTATTGTTGCAGCTTGCCATTTCCTTTGTTATACTCGGCTGCAGACCCGAATTATAAACCGGAAACTGGAGTACGTTATAAAAGTTATAAATATAGTCACGTTATAAACAACTAACCAACGCTGGGGGTCCGTATGGAAACAGTTTTACTCGAAATGGTTAAAAGTTAAATCAATTTGGTCATTCAGTGGCGTTTTACTGCCATGTAAAGTAACTATTACGCTAGCTGCTAACATTAGCCACAGTAGCCGACTACTCATAATGCGTTACGTTATCCCAGCGCCCCAAGCGATATTTTTTTCCCCATGATGGCGAAGGCAGCTAGGCGAAGGCATGACCCGCCCCTCTCTGCCTCTGATTGGCTGACTGTACTCGGCTGCTGCCACCTTCTTTCCAGGGGGGGGGGGGGGGGGGGAGGAGGGAGGTAAAACAGTCTATTACACCGGAAGCCGAAGAAGCACCCATCAGGCATCATGGCAGCTAGAAATAAGGTGGATAGGCATGGACGCATGTGTTCTCTCTCTCTCTCTCTCTCTCTCTCTCTCTGTCTCTCTCTCTCTCTCTGTCTCTCTCTCTCTCACACACACACACCGCTCGGTGCATTTCATTTTCATATCTCCTCGCGCCGAGCCGTTCGATAATCTCCCTCCACCCCCTCCCCACGCCTGGGCTAAGCTCGTCCTACGCCGCTCCTCCTCTCTCTCCCTCTCTCCACTTTGGGCCTGCCTCTCTCGCCCCTCTGCCTGATGGCCGCCTCTCGCTTGTAATTAACTGTTATGTGGGGGATTGATTGCGGACAGCTTAGCATTGACCAGCTTCATTATGGAGTCCCTTCAAAGTGGGATTCTGGGCCTGCCAATAAACTCCTGAGTTGATTTCAGTGAGGGGATCAATAGCCAGCGCATTAAAGGCTTTATTTGGGCTTTGTCCGCCCCGCCACTACCTTTGCCCCCCTGCTCTGTGGCACTTTGTGGAGCCGCGACTACCTTTGCCCCCCTGGTCTGTGGTGCTGTGTGGAGCCTTTCTGGTGCCCTCATGATGGCTGCTTCTCCGATGACCTTTCAGGGGGTGAAGAGGCAGGGGCATCACCTGGCCAGTGGCAGTTCAAACTGCAATCTGTAGAGAGCATACTTGTTGTGTACTAGTTACTTTCATTGTTGGGGAATTCTGGGTATTTCTTTTATGTAGGCTGATACACACATTTCATCTGCAGGCCAGGTAAAATGATCACAAATATAACTACCCATTCACCACTTATCCAGATGTTGCGATACCTGACAGTTAGTCACTGCAGTGCAGACAGCCTGCAATGTTTGCTCTCCGCCAGCGGAGGAGCAACAGCAGCAGCTCGGCTCTCTCTGTTTCAAAGCTTACTCTACAAACAGCATGCTACAGTGCCCCTCCGTGAACGCATATAGGCATCAAGGTGTCCAGGGACTTTCCCTCTGAGACACACACTCACACGCACACGCACACACACACACAAACACACACACACACACACACACACACACGCAGGGTGGCCCTCTGATGAGATATCATTTTGTCATTTAGCATGCTGCGTTACAAGATGTATCTCCCCCGCTAGCGTGTCAGCAGCAGCCCCAGCTCTGTCCTTGTCTGGTGTTTCCCTCAAGGCTACGCTCACACACACCACGAGGAGCCACACACACACACCACCGAGGAGCACACGCACACACCACCGAGGAGCCACACACACACACCACCGAGGAGCTACACACACACACCACCGAGGAGCCACACACACACCACCGAGGAGCCACACACACACACCACCGAGGAGCCACACACACACACCACCGAGGAGCCACACACACACACCACCGAGGACACACACACACACACACACCACTGAGGAGCCACACACACACACCACCGAGGAGCCACACACACACCACCGAGGAGCCACACACACACACCACCGAGGACACACACACACACACCACCGAGGAGCCACACACACACACCACCGAGGACACACACACACACACCACCAAGGAGCCACACACACACACCACCGAGGAGCCACACACACACACACACCACCGAGGAGCCACACACACACACCACCAAGGAGCCACACACACACACCACCGAGGATCCACACACACACCACCGAGGAGCACACGCACACACCACCGAGGAGCCACACACACACACCACCAAGGAGCCACACACACACACCACCGAGGAGCTACACACACACCACCGAGGATCCACACACACACACCACTGAGGAGCCACACACACACACCACCGAGGAGCCACACACACACCACCGAGGATCCACACACACACCACCGAGGATCCACACACACACCACCGAGGAACCACACACACACCACCGAGGATCCACACACACACCACCGAGGAACCACACACACACCACCGAGGAGCTACACACACACCACCGAGGATCCACACACACACCACCGAGGAGCTACACACACACCACCGAGGATCCACACACACACACCACTGAGGAGCCACACACACACACACACACCACCGAGGAGCCACACACACACACCACCAAGGAGCCACACACACACACCACCGAGGAGCCACACACACACACACCACCGAGGGGCCACACACACACACCACCCAGGAGCCACACACCCTGGGAGATGGAAAGAGCATGGCTGCCACATTATAAATGACTCCCAGAATCTCGCTCGGCCTCTCTCTCTCTCTCTCTTTCTCCTGTGTGTGTGTCTCGCTCTTACACACACACACACACACAGACACACACACACAGACACACACACACACACACACACACACACACACACAGGCACACGCACAGACACAAACACACAGCAGTTGCCAGCTGAGAACATTACATAGAGAGCGTTTTCTCTTCACTTGTGCCTGTGTGTCTCTGTGGGGGCCTCAAACTGCGGCGTGGACAGAAAGCACGACCTTGCCCTCAAGCTTAGCTCCTCTCTGCAATGTTCTCATCTCACAGGTGAACTAACAGGTGATCCACTTCCTGTTGCTTTTACACTATACAAACACTCCTCACAACACGGCCTCCATCATGACTGCTTATTCTCCTAATAATGAGATCTTCTTCTTTCTTAAGTCATATTTGGAGTGAGATATTGTGGCTGGTATCTTCTTCCTCCTGTACTGTACGTTCCTCCACACAGCCAGTCCCTCTGCGCTGCTACACAACTAATGGCCTGCAGACTCAGCATAAGGCCGGGAGAAAGATGAACACAAAACCCCACAATCGTATCCCGCTGATACCCTGGACAGCGGTGGCGACACCTAAATAATAAGCGGTGCTTAGCGCTTAAAAGGTATTTTTCTCCTGGCAGTGGGGACTGAGGTCAACTCATTAGTGCTGTGGAAAACAAAGAAAGCGCACGCGCGCACGCACACACTCGCTCGCACACACACACACTCGCACGCACACACACACAAGCGCGCACACACTCGCACGCACGCACACACACAGGCATATGAATCTCATAAAAAGGGGAACATTATTGCCATGCCTATAATCTCTGATTACATGTTTAATAAAAACAATATCACATTACAGCAGCGCTTCCCTTGTGATGATTTAATAGTGTTATTTCCGCGGTTCATTTATACAAGTCGGCCACAATAGCGAATGGGATTAATTTGAAAATGGAGACAATATGGATCGCCGTGTAACCGCACTTAACTACAATACTTAGATCCCGCGGTGCAAAACCTCCGTCTCCGTCAATTGCTTTTTACTGCGTTACATAAAGGCCACGCATCACCTGCAGTCCCCCCAAAAAAAGGCTCCTCTCGACTAAGCTTAGAAGTGTACATCAAAGGGGCGCTCTCCTCGGGAAGACGATATTAAAAAACACAGAGAAAAGATCAAATAGATATGGTAACAATATGGAACAGCATGGCCGTGTGACAGAGGGGGCCTTGGTTGTTAATGGCTGCTGACACATTTAATATAACAAAACAACGAAAATGTCCCCCAGATCAGGCCAGCAGGACAACATTAAGAGAAAAAGATCTTAGCAGTCAGATATAGGAGCAGAGTTTCATTACAGAATGTGATGATGATGACACAAACGATCAAAAACAATATGTTTGCCAGACGGCAACACAAAGATATTGCCGGGTTCCCTGCTACCTCACGGGTGGCGGGAAAGAAATGCGTAAATAATAACGGATTTATGAAAATAATTCCAGTGTGGGTTTTAATGTGCTCTCTAATTTGGAGTCGGATGAGCAGAAGAACCTGTAGATAGGATTTGATGGAGGGAACCATCTGTCCTACAATCATCGGCGGCAGGCCTTCCTGACACAGTTCACTGAAGTGGTGCTAAAAAAAAAAATGAAAAGGGGCTGAAAAAAAAATGAACGGGGCTTAGAACAGGAAAGAGATATTCGCCAAAATATATGCGCCCCGGAAAGATAATCCATCTTTTAAGTTTGTGTGTTTGATTCGGTCCTATACATACTTGATAGGCTGAAATATAATTCAACACAAATTGCCCGTTTCCTGCATGGATTGGAGAAATGTCAATATTCATAAGCAGTCTGTTCCTACTCCCTACAAGTTCTCCAGATGGGAGGCGGGCTGTCAAAACACCATCGTGTCAGGATGAAACAAAGGAAGGATATCTATTCAATTCTGACATTTCATTAATGAATCATTTTCCTATGCATAAATATTAATGGGTAAAATTAATTAGTTAAATCATTGATGTGGACGAAAATCAACAGGGAAGTTCTACATTTCATCTCCGTGCATTCTGATCTCATCTAATGATAGTCCAAACTCATTAATTTAACAATTTCTGCATGTTTGTATGGGTCCAGTGCTTCCTCATCTCCATTTTTATATTACACGTAGAGAGTCTTCCAATAAAATATATCATATTCTTGTCGGAATTGATCGTTTTTCCTGCTTTTCTAAAGAAAGGAACTCTTTGTGCCAACAGTTCAACATTCTACCTACTTACACTCCCATCACTTACATAGGCTCATCACTGAACTATAGCCTCAGCCTTAGGGCAATCAGCCTTAGGGCAATTAGGGCAATTAATCTTCCCTAATTAAAAAATCCGGCTCCGTCAGGTCACCCGCACGGGTGTCCTTTACACACCCTGAAGGTTTCAGCCCGATCGCACGTCAAACGGCATAGCTGTGGCCGAACACAGAACTTGAAACAAACAAAACATTGCCCACATACTCAATTTTATATACTGTATAAGATAGATGGCTAAATCCCAATGCCTCAGTCTTCTGTCACGAAAATTCTCTCAAGAAGTTTCGAGCCCAAATTCACCGTTTTGAATTTCGACTTTCCTCTCGGCGGTGTTTAAAAAAACTCAGCGTTCAATGTCACAGAAGTGTGTTAGACTGACTTTGCTTTTCTCCGAGTCGTATTGTTTTGCATAGACGAACTTAAGACGTGTTTTAAATGAGCCGTCCTCTACATGGCTAATAGGGGAATCATTAAAGACTACTTGTGTTGACCTTTCGAAATGCTGCCTACCAACTTCCTCACTGGAAATCCCCTGCTTATCGACTTGGCAGCTTCCTTAAACGCTCGCGCTCTCTCTTAAAGGGGAAGTGCATAGATTTATTTTTCTGATCCTTCACTCCTCCCCCCAGGCTACCGCCCACCCCCCTGACCCTGCCACGGGCACCATGGGAGATGACTGCAGTATTAATGATGTTCCAGAAATGAGACGACCGTCCATGTGCTACTACCCCACTCCACCCTTCAACACGCATACAGTACAAGTATGCACACATTTATATGTACATGTACCCATGTGCAACAACGCAGGTACACACACTGCTCAAAGTAAAACACATGTGCAAAACACACATGCATGCACCCTCGCATACAAGGCCTCCCGAATGTTCCGAAAAATCGTGGGCTTTTTGACCGAGAGTTCTTGCGC
The DNA here is from genome assembly GCF_964638095.1 of Poromitra crassiceps. Classification (NCBI taxonomy): domain Eukaryota; kingdom Metazoa; phylum Chordata; class Actinopteri; order Beryciformes; family Melamphaidae; genus Poromitra; species Poromitra crassiceps. The sequence goes on along the minus strand of NC_139649.1, from coordinate 9,125,214 downwards.
ACTATTAAGCAACTGGCTGGCTTTCACTGTGCGTTTCTCCTCCTCCCACCACCTCCTCCGTGTCCTCCTCTCCGGGATAAAGACTGCTGCTGAGGCTAAGCTGTAGCCAGAGGGCTGTGATGACACTGAGAAAGACCCCTCCATATCTGACATTTAAAGAAAATGAACTGAAGAGATGCTGAGGGAAATCTGCATTATTGACAGTGTTACCGAATAGGCGTGTAGAGACGTGGATGCATGAAATCACACAGAACGTGTGTTGTGACCTGAAAAATGAATTCGAGATGATTTGATAAGTGGAATGAAATGAAGATTAGCACTTTGCGCACGCGCGCGCACGTGCACACACACACGCACACACACACACACACACAAGGATGCCTGTGTGCACGTACATAAAGAGCAGCAGACAGGAAGGTGGGGGTTGACATGCAAACCAAGATTCTGGCTCGCAATTAAACCCCGGGACGGCGCCTTTTATATGGGGCGCGCCGCCTACATTCTTTCATTATCTTTAATGATTCCTCAAAAAAAAGAAAAAATAAGCTATCTTTCACGAGCTTTATGTACATAACGCATTCGTGGCAGCATCATAACTCTACGACCTTAAATTCTGCAAGGGAACTTAGCCGCCTAATGAGAGAAACGCTGAAATTCTCCACAGAGTTCAGTTGTTTGTCATATATCTCCAAAAAAAACGTGCGCAAAAGCCTGTTTGCCGGCCGGGGATGTCAAAAGACATTTCAGGCTTTGGTAAACACGGCATAATGATACGTCACATGTTTCTGACACGACTCCGCCTCTTCCTCTCCTGCTCTTTTCCACCTGCCCATTTATCACGTCTCTCCCTGCACCGTGGGTCGGCCATTTTGCTAATGATGCCAATTAATTGAAGACATTAGCGCATCTCAAAGATTAACATTCCCCGAGCCACGTTAGGGGAGGAGGGGGGTGAGGGAGGAGGGAGAGGGGGGGCTGGCACATGGATATCAAAGCCCAAACAAAGACTCATTGACACAGAGTTTGGCTGCTGGTGATTAGAGAAACACAGGTTAAACAGACAGCGAGCAGAGTTCTCAGCACTGTGATCAAAGACGACAGATCTTCTCGGAGGGAGAATATGAGTGTAGCACTCCTGAGTCGAGGACACCTAAGCAGCACACAGGCGCAGCCAGAACCACTGGGAGCCGTAAAGTTTCTCTTCTAAATGATGCTGCTGCTGCTGTGCTGTGTTGCATCATTTAACAAATCTCATTAGGTGATAAATGTAAAATGTAAAAAAAAACACCTGAACATTTTGCTGGCATTTCAGTTCGGGCCGCAATAATTACTATTTTTCTTTTAAGGTAATTACGTTTTTTCTTTCTCCCATACTCGGCCAATTCCCGGGGGAGAGTGCTAGTACAGTAGACTAGCACATGCTTCCTCCGATACATGTGCCAGCCGCTTCTTTTCACCTGACAGCGAGGAGTGTCAGGACGTAGCACACGGGAGGATCCCCACCCACTCACACACGCCGAACAGCCGCGACCACTAGCAGTGGTCGGGGCGACCGAGGCGCTAGTGCAGCGACGAAGACTCATTAGAGACACTGCATGAAATAGGCCACGCCCATCACGGGGGAAAAGCTCCATTCACTTCCACACACCAGCGTCATTTTCCTTGAATTAAACATAGCTAAAAGCTGTTGTGTGGTGGGGCTGCGCAGACAACAAATGTAAACAATCACCAGTTAAAGTTTTTTTGTACTCCCGAGGAAAACAAGGAAGCCATTGAGAATTGGCGAGAAGAAAAATGTGGATGTTGCTGTCAATGAAGTAAGTGTGGAGTGTTCATCTTCTGTATATACGATCTTTTTGTGCAACACCCGACCATGCACGCGACATAGGAGAACGCCAGGATTGGACGGGAGCTTGTGTTTTCCCCCGTTTTGGGCGTGGTTTCTGAATTACGACGCGCTCCGCAGTGTCTCTATACCCCACCAGCTTCCCATGGTCCACAGACACGCCCAGGTGTGTCTGTAGGAACGTGTGACCAAGCCACAAGTACCGCTACCGGGAATTGGACCCGGTTCTCTGCGGTGACAGGCAAGTGCTTTTACCTCTACACTACCCAGACACCCGTGCAATGCATAACTAGTTGTGTGTGTATATGCATGTGTGTGTGTGTGTGCGCACACGTGTGTGTGTGTACTGAGGCAATGCCTTGGGATTTGCCATGTTTTTGTAGCATATGAATTTCCTGTCCTCCATGGAGCTGAGAGTTTAAGTCTCCAAGACATTAACTCAAATCATATGCAGACACATGCCCATTTTAAATGCGGGCACGCACGCACACACACACACACACACACGCACGCACACACACACACACACGCACACACACACACAGAGGGCAGGGTTCCAGGCTTGGCAGGCAGGCAGGCAGCGTGGCACATGCCTGGCAGACAGAGGGGATGATAGTAGGGGACGCTTCCAGCCTCCTAGCCTCCCTATCAGCCAGGTGTCCATGGGTGAGATACGGATGGGGTGGAGGGAGGAGGCTGCGGGAGCCCAGGGAGGATACGGGGGTGGGGGAGATGAAGGAGACAGTGACAGAACCATGAGCCAGAGTGTGTGTAGGCTGCTGCTGGACCCAGTTGAGCGGCACCGCGGTCCCGTACCGGGGTGTGAGAGCAATAACAAAGGAGGTAAGTGTAGAGAGGCAGCGCGTGTGATTATGTGCCTGGATGTTCTTACAGAGGTACAGATGCAGCAATCTTCAATCGGTGCCTGTCCAGCCAAGATCCTAGACAGATTAAACAAAGATAAAACAGAAACTCAAATTAATATACTCAAACTGAACTTAACTTAGTATAACATTCAACCTCTTAACCCTCAGGCGTCTAAGAGCCATTTGTTCCTATTTTTTCTTTATCTGATCTCCTTGTGTAATAATGCTTATATAACCTCAACCCTGTAATCTTTTTTTCAGGACAACCTGGACTATCATAATATGTATAGGAAAAAACCAAGCGCAAATTAAATCTCACAGAAATGTATTCAAACAACTATAGCGAAGGTTTTTGTTTGAAAATTGTTCTCCCATAACTTCCACACACCAAAAACTATTTTCACAAAGAACTCCTTTCCTTTTTTTTCCACCCGATAAGTTATTAGTCTGGAAAAGGCCACTGTAGTTCAAGGCTGGATTACAAAGCTTGTGAAAGGAGCCCTCCTACTAACCAGCTTTCAGAGGAAAGAAAGTGCAAGTGAATCGGCCTCAGCATTCCAGAGATATTCAATGTTACATTCAGAGTAGATTTTTCATATCAAATATATCACCGACTCCAGTCAACAGTATTCTCTAAAGCAATGTCCCTCATGATGTGACAAAGTTTAGTTATCTGGTATGGCAGCCGGCTGGCTGGCAGCTGAAAGGCCTTCGGCAGGGAGTAGGCTACCAACTGTCACCGTATGTTGCAGATACAATATTATACTGTAATTGTTCAGAAGAGGTTGACATTTTTTAACAATTAGACAACTACTGTATGGACAGGCTAATTCAGATTTCATATGTACGTTGTTTTTTCCTCGGTGAGGAACATTTCCGTCGGCGCTGTTCCAAAATGTGCCGCATTGTTTACGAGTCTTTCCTTGTCCAGCTTGCCAGCTGCACCGAGCAACCCAATTACCGGGTAAACCCCTGGCTTAGTCTTCCCAGAGTTCTGCACTGCATCCTGCCTCCGTACTCAGGCCCCAGAGAGCCTCCTGTCGGCTCTCCACCAATGTCATTTACACCTCCCGCGCAGCGCGCCACTCTGGCTTAGGTTTGCCTTCCCCCCACCAGCTACAGAACGCCAGCTACTAGCCCCCCTGCTGACCAGGAGCCCTGCACACAAAACTGGCTTCTTTTAGAAAACGGAGACGGTGGGAATGCGACGCAGCAAGACGTCTCATTACAGCGATGAAGCTTTTCCCGCTGTTGTTTGCCCGGGCTCAGAACATCAGACGAGGAGCGGAGAGATTGCTGCTCGAGCTCGCTTCCCCTCCTCGCCGCTGAACAGGAGGAGGAGGAGGAGGAGGAGGAGGAGGGAGAGAGATGGAGAAGAAGGAGCAGCACAGAGAGCGAAGGGAGGGGAGAGGCTGAGGATGAGTGAGCGCAGAGACAACAGACAGCAGGAGGAGTAGAGATCCAGAGCAAAGGCAGAGGTGGTGGAGTTCTACAGGAAATGAAGTTGCGCCTGGTGCGAGGAGAGGAGAGGGGTGGGGGCGCGTGGAGCGGAGTTGGGTTGGGTGGGTGTGGGGCAGGTGGGAGGTGACAAAGCCGTTGAAGCTGAGCAGAGGTTGAGTGGGGTTGAAGCCACACGCTAAGCCCTTCCTTCCCCCGAGACCGGCGGTGTTAGAGGCCTAGATGGGACTGGGTTACAGGCAGGGACCTGGGGCCATTTCATTACAGAAAGTGTCTGTCCAGAAGATGGGAAAAGGATTATCCCCCCAAACAGGATTTATTGGAGGGGATAATTCATTGGTTGAACCCACAGTGGGGATAGTGCCATATAGGTTGAGGTTACAATATCGCTTCATTCACAGCTCCCCGCCGCCGCACGAGTCACAGGAATGTATGTCTTTGACTACTGTGTGTTTGTTGTGTTTTTGAGTTTAAGAAACAAGCGCAGCGAGAGCATTTGACCGGTGTATATGTAAGGGATAATGTATACTGAGCCGGTGATTACTGTGGAAATAATGACCGACAGGTGATGATTGAGCCCGACGCGCAGCGGAGGGCTTAATATTCACCTGAAGGTCATTATTTCCAGTAATCACCGGCTCAGTATACATTATCCCGCTTAGAACACGGCCTACAACTAAATCATTCAATAATCTGACAAAAATAATTATTCAAATAGATTTTTTAATAGCGTTTTCAACACAAAGCGGTTTCATTCGTAATTGGCACACAAGACACCACAGCTGCAACTGGTTGGCCTAATTAGTAGCGTCTGCGGACAAAATGCTCTTACCAACTGATTAATCCAGGTGTGGCAGAGCAGCGGTCGGTTGTCGAGAAATAATGACCGGTGAATATTGTTGATTGACCAATCAGAATCGAGTATTCGAGAGAGCCGTGTTCTAAATGGAATTATAAAACGGCTCTCTAACATCAAGCAATCTGATTGGCTCACAGCTGTGGTATATTTAGCGTATACCACGCTAATTATATACCACAGTTATGAGAAAACTGAGAAAACAACAAATGGTAGCTAGCTAGCCTCCTAGCCTCGCAAACTGGAGCTCAGCACCACGATACCCAGAGTGCCTTGCAGTAGTGTTGTTTACTGGGTTTACTGTCGTCTCCTGCTAGTGACGTCATCAGTATATGACCGCTAGCTATCGATGAAAGCAACATTCACTAGCTGCCTACTGAAATTTAGCTAAGCAAAGCATTAGCCAAAGTTAGCTAGCTTACTGTCAAACTACATTCAAAAAGAACGTGAGACAAACTGTGAACTATGATCAAATCTATTTTGTCAACCCCTGTGGTTCTCTAGGAAGTAACCAACCATAACAACCCGCCCCCAGCAGCCTATAGGCTATCTCCTAGTTCGGTTTAAGAGAGGGGATCGATTCCCCCCGTTGTTATTTTTGTTCTCGCTTAAACCGAATGTTTTATGGTCACTTAAAGGAACACTCCGCCCATTTTCAACCAGCTTTGTATCATTAGAACATCAGTAGTATATCAGAAAACTGTAAACGGTTTTGAAGTCTGTCATTTAATTTGACAGTTATTGAGTGTTAAAGTGTGGACCAGTGATGTCATTGGTCCACATTTTAACACTCAATAACTTTCAAATGAAATGACAGACTTCAAAACTGTTTACAGTTTTCTGATATACTACTGATGTTCTAATGATACAAAGCTGGTTGAAAATGGGTGGAGTGTTCCTTTAAGATTCTCTGGAAGACTTGTTGGCTTGGTACGTGCCTTAAAACTCGTTATATTTGGATTTATGGAATGGAGAAAATGGATGCGGAACTTACTTCCGGGGGAAATTACATCACGAAAAGTCACGTGCCTGTTGATCTCTATACAGTATGAGCATGTGTGTGCAGGCTCAGTATACAGTATTATGCTATATGCTTTCCCCCCTCATTCACAGCAAAGTTCAGTTGCCATAGGCACTGTGACATTATTAGTTCTTCCCCTTACTGGCATTATGAGACACCATGAGGCTGTTTCTGCTGATTTAACAGATAGTAGAAATAATGAAAGCAAACTACATGTCACAATCACTTAGGCGACACGGCGCACATCCCAAACGCGAGGAAATGAAACGCACCTTTCCACAGTCACGGGGAATATGTAAATGACGCACACACACACACACACCCCCCCACCCCCCACTCTGGCTCTTTCACAAAACAGCTGAGGTATGAAAAAGTAGAAAACAAAATATGAATTGGCGCTCTCTCATTCGCTGTGTTTGGGGCCTGGAGGGCACTTGACAAAGCAATGATGGAGACACGGAGAGGAACACCGGGGAGATTTGCATTTAACAAACTGATGTCTCCTGGCCTGTCATGTAATATTAATGCTGGGAGGAAGATCGCTACGTTCTGGCCCCATTCTAATGTGGTAATAAGGCAACGCTGGCTCCGCACGAGCTTCGGCTTTCATTCGCTATAGCTAACTGAGGGGGAGGAGGACACGACGACAGACAGTCCCGAGCATTTCTTGCCACCTGGCAAAGACATCTTCATAATCCTCCAATTTACAGCATGGCCACTTCCACTGTCCTTGGTAATAGCACTCGCTGTGTCCACTGGCGAGGCGATTCCACCGCCAACGCTTTGGCCGAGGAGCCCCAACTCTCCAGTCACGCTGCTGCTGCTGCTGCTGCTGCTGTGTGCATCACAAATCCACACATTTGCATCTTCTCCTGCCCTTTCATATTTTTCAGAGGACTCCAAAAATGAGTCTGAAATCATTCCCTTAAAAGGCCGTTGATTGGGGTGCCGGGGTCTGTGATTTGCAATTAACGAACGGGGGCTCTGGAATCTGATTCGGGGTCAAGGTCCTCATTTGCATACTCTTCCCCTGAGTAGTACAGAGAGACGTTCCGCGGGTGCTGCTGCCGCATCTCTCCATGACGGTGTCTCGATGTCTGATTTATGTTGAGCGGTCCTGGTGGTGGAGGAAAACGTCGAGCCCTGCCCTGCCTTCGCCTCGCAGCGCTCCTTCTGACTCGTCACGCTCTCGTGCTTAATGAATTTCAGCTGTGATTTCTATTGGTTCATCTCAATTGCTTTGCTAATGGCAGGGTCGTTAGGCCAGGGAAATAGCAAAGTCCACCTCCAATCTCCAGGGCTGGTGGACAGGCGGGGCAGTGCTTTACCCCACAGCCACCTCTCTTCTCTGGAGGAAGGCCTGCACCTGTTTGGCTTTAGGCTGGATCATCACTCCGCATAATGGTGTCATAGTCGTGCCTTGACACTGACGAGTTGCACTTGTGACTATTGTGTTATGTTCTTTCCGCAACAAGCAGCATACCGTGCGATATTAAAACCGTTAAGGCGTCGTCTAAACTCGAAATCATTTGCACCTCTGCGTGTAATAGAGATGTGAACCGAAGTTTTACCTGGGGGTCAGGTCCTTTGAGACCACTTAAATTGTCGGTAAAACTCACCGGTGGAGCTGCTTGATCGTTTTCGGAGTGATTCCCGACTGTAGCACATGCCCATAAGCAAACTGTCAGGTGTAATCCTTCTCCGTGACACAGCTATGAAGTCTGGTGTCAAAATGCTTGAAGTGGAGCAGTCAAGAGAGCGATCTGCTCCCATGCCCCATAATCTTTTGGGCCTCTATTTGAAGTGCGCTCAGGGCCTGCTGATGGAGTAAGTTCCTCACAAACGGGGGTAAAACAGTAGGTTGCGGCCCCTGGGAAGCCCCTGGCTTTCCGTTGACTCCGCTCACTCCATTCGTCTCCCGCGTCCTCTCGTTCCTTCTCGGAGATGAAGAAGGTATTCATCTTCACGCTCAGGACGAAAAGCCTTTGAAGAACAAAGTCATGGCCTCAAAGAATCCGTGTCTATAGAGCGTGTGCTGGGTATACAGTACTAGGCACGCACAGTACATTCATTTCCAACGGTTTCATGTTTTGGAACCGTAGCCTGCCTGTCATCCGTTATACGAATGGATATCATCTTCAATTTTGATCCTAAGATCTTTTTTCAAATTGTGCTCACATTTGATTTATAAAAATGACTGACTGAATGAAGCTGTGCATGGTGCAGTTTCTATCTATATTTGCAAGTGCCTCGGGAATTTGATGGAGCTGGCAAAAAAAAAAATGGATGGTTCAAGAATTGTAAATACTTTGCGTTGACGTGGGTTTTCCTCCTACGCACATTTCTGAGCCAGACTTTGATCAAGAGGCTTTTCTGGAAACCTGCTTCTCCTTATTTACAGTTAATTAACTCACTTTTAATGAGCTCGTTTTGTTCTTCGTGTTGCCACTGAAGGAAATCTAGAAGAATGCATCTGATCTTGTGAGGGGTTTATTTTAGACGTATAAGGGGTTAACGAGATCCAATTATGATCGGTATCTGGTTAGAACCTGGATAGTGCCTTCCAGATAATATTGTTGAATATTCCAGTTGAGGTGTTTGGTATTTACAGCTGCGAGCTCCATAGTTCATTAGCGCCTCACTGTATGTGTTGGAGTGTGTTTAGCGGTGAGCCCTGTGGCCTGACAGTCTCCCCAGGGTGGGATGTGTTTGTTTAGGGGCCACCGCTCCCGCTCGGACACCGAGATGCAGATGGTGCGAGGAGGCGGCCCCGGAGTGCCTCTGGACACGCTCTGGCAGAGTGCAGGGTCATGTTCGCTCGCCGACTACAAGACAGGAAATCCATTTAATTACCTGTGAAGCAGAAGACGGGGTGTGGGGGGGCCTGACGGGGTGTGGGGGGGCCTGACAGGGGAGGACTGTGTTCCCTGAGCACTCTGCCAGAGAGGGAGGGGGGGGGGGGGGGGAGAGAGAGGGCGGGTATAGGAGAGGAGGGAGGGAGAGAGCAGCGGTACTGTATAGAGAGAGTGCGAGGAGGCGGAAAAAGGAGGAGATGAGGCGAGCACAATGGCGGTTCCTCTACGATTCCTCCAACATCTACACCGGCTAGAGCTGCCTTATTCTCCTTCTCCTCTCTTCATCTCACTTTGCCAGGTCCCTTCCTGCTTGCCTCGTGTCTTTGTCTCTCCGCCTGGACGTGCCGTGTCTCTCGCTTTGACCGTCTCGCTCTTCCCTCGCCTCTCCATGTGCGTTTTCACCACTCTCTCTCTCTCTCCTCTGTCCTCAGCAGTCTCTCTCTCTCTCTCTCTCTCTCTCTCACTGTCATCTGAAAATATCATTTTTTTTGTCACAATTTCTTTTGTTTACTCCCCTCTCTGTTTGTCCCTTCTACTATGGTCTAGTTTGTCCCCCGTCTCCTTTCCCATCCTCCACGCCATTTGTTTTCTCCTCCATGTTTACCCCCAGGAGAACTAAATCATCCCCTACAGTAGACAGGTCTACAGATTGTTGCTGCCTTGTAGACCACAGAAGCTTAATGCCCACCGGGATAACGGCGGCTTGTTAGCTAGAAGTAGTGTGGCAAGAGGAAAATACCAACTGCCATTATGCCAATATGCAAGGTCAACCGCATGACAAGTACAATTTACCAAGTTACAAGCACCTTGATTAATTTTAGTTTTATTTATTTGCACAAAACAGAAACTAAGTTGGCTTATTCTGGGCCTCTACCTCAGAAATTAAAACAATATTAATAATAATTTGGACAAAGCATATATAATATGAACAGAAACAAGAGAAAAGAAACAAGCAAACAATAAATAAGAAAAAGACACAAGAAGAAAGAGCGAACAAAATGAGTAAGTATAGGCAGTTAGACAAGCAGACAGTAAAAAAAAAGGCTGTGTGAGGTGTATGTGTAGTGGATGCGGGCTACTGTGTATGTGTGACTCATCAGGGAGATTCTTGATGTAACTTGATGATAACCAAATTGTCGTAACACTGAGCTAGATGCTAAGTTCAACTGTAGTTTATCAAGTAATGGCCACACAACACAGAAAAAACATTGTCGTCATGCAAGTTTGTGCATATGAAAAACATGACATACTACCTGCGATATACTGTATACATGTATGTCCACAAGTAAGTAAAAAAAGGTTTGAAAATCGGGTCAAGTGGGCGGGGCTACCTACATAAGGTGAATAGAGTACCTTGTAAACCCATGAGGGTTGGGCACGTGGAGTGCATGACACTTGAATCAACCAATCAATCCATCATACCAATGGTTTTAACTAGTGTCCTCTAGTAAGAGAGTGGCGTCAGTGGAGGACCAAAATGCCAGACTCATTAGCCAATGAACAGCCAGGAATGGGTCTCGCGCTACTTTTGCATGCGAAAATAAAGCCGATAATGTACAATTTGATTCATTTCAAGGGATGAAAAACCCTTTCAAAGTACAACACTGTCTATTTTGTTGCAACTCGACAGTGCTGCTTTTTTTACTCAAGAGTTCCACTTTCTACTTCCTGGAAAAAAAACTGGTCCATTGGAGTGAATGGAGATGTCAGAACTCTTCTATTATACGGCTCTGGTTTTAACCAGGCTAGAGTACTGCAGGGATGACATGTTTTTGCAGGTCATCTCAGCTAGTCATGCTAGTTCTAGTCTATGTCGAGTCTAAAAGTCAATGGGATTTCTGTGTGGGGGTTTTGGTTAAATGCATGAAACAAGGTCTGTGGTTAACAAACGTTTATGAAACAGTGAACTTCGTGTTCAGCAAGATAATAAAAAAACCAGGACCACTTTTATCACTTTTAAAGTGCTTTCTGAAAATTGCAATTAAAAAAAAACGCATTTCATAAAAGTGTTCATCATTTGTGAAGATTATCTTGCTGAACCACCGACCTTATTTCAATCATTTAACCATAAAATCCCCCATACAGAAATCCCATTGACTTTTAGACGAAGGAACCGGAAGTGTTCGCATTCCGGTCTATCGGACTCAGTCCTGCAGTACCAGAGCAATGGGGTGGATAGGCATACTCATGTTTAATGGAGAGACATGGGGACATCCGACCAAAACAGTTTCAATGACCACTTGCCTGTTAGCCTATTAGCCTGTTAGCCTGCACTAAGTGCATGCTGCAGTGCAAAGGTCCTCCCGTTATTACATGTCCTGCATGTCTTCATAGTGTGGTGGCATTGTGTGACTCTCCAGGTAATAATATGGGGAGAATGGCAACAGCAGGCTTTTCCAGACTGAAGCGCAGAACTGTCACATCTGCGGACGAGCTTGGCCCCGAGCCCAGCGCTGCAAAATCCACCATGACACCCTCCTGGCTGCCTCCTTCGCCCGATCTGTCCCCTCAAATGGCGGAGAAGGGGAGTTACGGGGATCGTGGAGCATTAACGTTGTCTCGAAATGTTTCACATCCAAGACATTTGAAAATGAGCATATATCTATAAGACTTTACATGACAGATGTGGAATTTTTACACTCAAAGCAAATGACTTGCAAGTCGCCCTGAAGGCATCTCACACGAAACTCTTGGCTGATCAGAGGGAGCAGGTTTGGATAAGCATGAGTGCACCCATGAAGACGAGAAGGAGAAAAATCTATAAACACATGCTGGATTTTACACAGGGAAAATGATGCCAAGTGCCTGCAAAGCATCTTCAGCCAGAAGATTCTTCTGACTGATCAAAGGGAGCACAGAGAATCTTCTAGGAACGCTGGTCTGAGGCCAATGTGTTACTCAAGTCATCATTTTCATATGGTGATATACGCTTAGCACTCATCCTAGATCAATACGCACCAGAAGAATATGCATGGGCGATGCTACTGTATGCCTAATGGGTCCAGATTTGGATACGAGTGAGCAGCACACCCACTGGGAAAAAAAAGATGCATTTTTTTTAACAGAAAGTAACTTTGCTTAGTAGCAGAGTTGGAAGTGTGTGTTTTGAATCCCCTCATGCTTCGTTAATGCATCTCAAAACCAGGGACTTAAATTAATTGGCTTGCCATTTTACCCACCTCTGTTTACTTTCTCCAAATTTCCATCGGCACCTGTAACAGAAGGTGCTTGTCAAGGTTCCCAGTGTTCCCTCTAACTTTCCTCTCTCAAACCTAATTCCACAACAATTACGAATGATTTATGCCCGGCAGTCTGAAGAGATAGATGATAATTACAGTTTTCATATGCTCAGTCCCGATGATTTGCGGTGCAGCCAATGAGATCAGACTTTAGTAAGGAATAGGCATTCACGGTTAAGAAGGGGCCCAGTCGATATCGTATGCGGGTATAAGTACAGTACAACTGTAGTAGTTCACTCCATGTAGCTGAAGTTATTGGAAGATGTTTATGCGGTGTATATACATCTAGTATCCATAGATGAGGAGAGTGTGGAGACAGCGTGTCCTCAGTGGCGATAGTGAACAGCATCTCAGGAAAATCATCACACACCATTAGCCGCTATGCTCAGAGGAGCCATTCCAAACAGCTTGTGGGTATAGAGGGGGTGGGATGCGGCGTTGCATTGATCACACGCTCTTTGATATTCCCATGGAAGCACGAATTATAGACAAATTGGATTGATGATATGCCCGCCTTTAAAGAAGATGTATTAATTCGATATCAACATTCGCCGGCTTCTCCAGGCTTATCTATCTCAGCCCCGAAATCTGCCGCTGCCGCTCGTGTTCAAATTACGCACGTTATTATTAACGCAGAGGCTCGAATATCGCCGAGCAAAAACAAAGCAAACACAGCCTCCCTGTGTGAGTCTGCACGGCCACACGGACGCCGCCGTCCATTTATTGGTATTCCAGGATTTCAAGCCTTTATTGAAGAGCTCAGGTGCCGGAGGATCACGAGGTGAGAGGAGCGAGCGGAGAGAATTTTATTACGACGTAGTCTGCGTGCGTCGGGAGGAGGTCGCACGTTCTCTCCTGTGTCTGGAGAACTGATTGGGCATGCGGCACGGCGGCCCAGGGTGCACCGCTCGGGAGCAGGGTGTATCGCTCTCTGAAGTAACCCTGTTGTTCTGAGCTCTCTCGCCACGGATGTAATGCCCCCCCCCACCCCTGCCCATCCCTCTCTTTCTCCCTCCAGCCTCCTCTCCTCTAACCCTGTGCTCCGCTCCTCCTTCCTGGCGGGTCAGTCAGCTAACGATCTGGCCGACTGAGGATCCCGAGAGACGTGGTTCAACCACAGTTCAGGCCCTGACTGTTGGGGGTGGGGGGGGTGGAAGGAGGAGGGGGGAGAGAGAGAAAGCAAGAGATGAGCGTATGTATTACTCACCTCCCCTGATCATTTGTTTTTCTGATTGTTTTCCAGCCCTAATTGCAGGAAAAATAGTCTGTCAGTACTGATGATTTCTTTCACTGAATATTTGCGTTTTACAATGCTACTGCCAAAAAAGTGAAGAGTCTAAATGATCTCCATATCAGTACACCTGACACCTCAAAGGCTGTGGGTCATATCATGACACCTGCAGGCTGTGGGTCATATCACCACACCTACAGGCTGTGGGTCATATCATGACACCTGCAGGCTGTGGGTCATATCACTACACCTACAGGCTGTGGGTCATATCATAACACCTGCAGGCTGTGGGTCATATCACTACACCTGCAGGCTGTGGGTCATATCACCACACCTGCAGGCTGTGGGTCATATCACAACACCTGCAGGCTGTGGGTCATATCACCACACCTGCAGGCTGTGGGTCATATCACAACACCTGCAGGCTGTGGGTCATATCATGACACCTGCAGGCTGTGGGTCATATCATAACACCTGCAGGCTGTGGGTCATATCACAACACCTGCAGGCTGTGGGTCATATCACCACACCTGCAGGCTGTGGGTCATATCACAACACCTGCAGGCTGTGGGTCATATCATGACACCTGCAGGCTGTGGGTCATATCATGACACCTGCAGGCTGTGGGTCATATCACAACACCTGCAGGCTGTGGGTCATATCATGACACCTGCAGGCTGTGGGTCATATCATGACACCTGCAGGCTGTGGGTCATATCATGACACCTGCAGGCTGTGGGTCATATCATGACACCTGCAGGCTGTGGGTCATATCATGACACCTGCAGGCTGTGGGTCATATCATGACACCTGCAGGCTGTGGGTCATATCACAACACCTGCAGGCTGTGGGTCATATCACTACACCTACAGGCTGTGGGTCATATCATGACACCTACAGGCTGTGGGTCATATCATGACACCTGCAGGCTGTGGGTCATATCACTACACCTGCAGGCTGTGGGTCATATCATGACACCTACAGGCTGTGGGTCATATCATGACACCTACAGGCTGTGGGTCATATTACATTACATTACATTACGTCATTTGGCAGACGCTTTTATCCAAAGCGACTTACAATAACACATTTTTCTGTCTGCAATAGAACAATCAACTATGGAGCACAGTCTATGACAACTACAGCTTCTGAAGGAACAGTGGTACAAGTTTAGGTTAGTGGTACAAGGTTGGTTAGGGTTTTTTTTTTTTTTTTTTTTTTTTTTTTTTATTATTATTTAGGAAAGAGAGAGACGAGGTTAGATCAAGAAGGGCCCAGATGGAGCCTGAAAAGGTGTGTCTTTAGTCTTTTCCGAAAGATCGGCAGTGATTCAGCAGTCCTGACCGAAGGTGGAAGCTCGTTCCACCATTGAGGTGCCAGGGACGAGAAGAGTCGAGATCGGGATGAGCGACTTTTGAGCCCCCGTAGCGAAGGAGGGGCGAGGCGACCTGCACTGGTGGAGGAGCGAAGGGAGCGGTGAGAGGTTTGGAACCTGACCATGGATTGCAGGTACCGGGGAGCTGTCTGGTGTACTGCCCTGTAGGCCAGTACCAGTGTCTTGAATTTGATGCGGGCCGAGATGGGAAGCCAGTGGAGCTCCTGGAAGAGGGGAGTGACGTGAGAGAATTTGGGTTGGTTGAATATCAGACGGGCTGCAGCGTTCTGAATGAGCTGGAGCGGTCGGATGTCGGTGGCAGGTAGGCCGGCCAGAAGCACGTTGCAGTAGTCCAGGCGGGAGGAGACAAGAGACTGGACCAGGAGTTGAGTGGCTTCTCTTGTGAGAAAGGGACGGATTTTGCGGATGTTGTAGAGAGAGAACCTACAGGAGCGCGCTGTAGCAGCTATGTTGGCAGAGCAAGACAGCTGGTTGTCAAGGATCACCCCGAGGTTCTTGGCTGTTTGGGAGGGGAGTACAGTGGTGTTGTCAATGGAGATGGAGAGATCTGCAAGAGGGCAGTCTTTTCCTGGGAGGAAGAGTAGCTCGGTCTTACCAAGGTTGAGCTTGAGGTGGTGGGCAGACATCCAGTCGCCAATGTCTTTGAGGCATGCAGAGATGCGAGCCTCGATTTGAGTGTCAGAGGGGGGGAAAGAAAGGAAAAGCTGGGTGTCATCAGCATAGCAGTGATAAGAAAAGCCATGAGAAGAGATCACATAGGCAAGAGATCTGATATAGAGAAGGAAAAGTAAGGGGCCCAGGACTGAGCCCTGGGGGACACCGGTGGTAAGAGGACAGGATCTGGAGAGGGACCCTCTCCATGAGACCTGGTATGAGCGGTTAGAGAGGTAAGAAGCAAACCAGGAGAGTGCAGAGCCTGAAATGCCGAGGTCGGACAGAGTGGAAAGAAGGATTTGGTGGTTGACTGTATCGAAGGCAGCAGACAGGTCAAGGAGGATAAGAACAGAAGAGAGGGATGAGGCCTTAGCAGTGTGAAGGGCCTCTGTGACAGCAAGAAGAGCTGTCTCAGTGGAGTGAGAAGCCTTGAAACCGGACTGCAGAGGGTCCAGGAGGTCATTTTGGGAGAGATAGAGAGAAAGTTGTTCGGACGCTGCTCGTTCGAGGGTTTTGGAAAGGAATGAGAGAAGAGAGACAGGTCTGTAGTTGTGAATAGCAGTAGGGTCAAGGGAGGGTTTCTTAAGCAGAGGCTTGACTCTTGCAGTCTTTAGAGCAGGGGGGACAAGACCAGAGGACAGAGAGGAGTTAATGAAGGTAGTGAGGAAGGGAGATATGTTAGGTGAGATGGTTTGGAGGAGAGAGGAAGGGATAGGATCGAGGGGGCAGTAAGTGGCTCGGTTTGAGCTGATGAGTTTAAGCACTTCATCAGGAGAGAGAGGAGAGAAGGAAGGAAATCCAGGGACAGGGGGCTGAGGAGCAGGATTGGAGTCGGGAATGTTAGTGAGGGTGGCTGGAGGATGGAAGGAGGAGCTGATGTCGTCCACCTTTTTTGTAAAGAAGGTTACAAAATCGTCAGCAGAGAGGGAGGAGGGAGGGGGAGGGGAGGGAGGGTTGAGGAGCGTGGAGAAGGTGGCGAACAGTTTACTGGGATTGGATGCAGAGGACTGGATTTCAGAGATGAAGAAGGAGGTTTTTGCTTTAGAGACAGCATCAGTGAAGTTTGAGTGGATAAGGTGGTAGGAAGAGAGATCCTCAGGGAGATGTGATTTTCTCCATTTTCTCTCAGCTGACCGAAGCTCAGTTCGATAAGTTCGCAGAGATTCAGTCAGCCAAGGAGAAGGGGGAGAAGATCGGGCAGGCTTAGTGGTGAGTGGGCAAAGAGAATCAAGAGCAGAGGAGAGAGAGGAGAGAAGAGTAGTGGAAGCCTCGTCAGTGGACAGGAGAGCAAATTGCTCGGCAGGGGGAAGTAGGGAGAGGACGGTAGAAGAGAGGGAGTTGGGAGAGAGAGTTTTTAGGTTGCGTCGGGTGGTGGTAGAGTGGGGGGGAGATGGGTGGGAGGAGGGGAGGGGGATGGGAAGGGAGAAGGTGATAAAGTGGTGGTCGGATACAGGAAGAGGGGTCACAGTGAGATTAGAGGTGGAGCAGGATCTCGTGAAGACCAGGTCAAGCACATTCCCTGCTTTGTGAGTAGGAGGAGATTGAGAGAGGTAAAGGTCAAAGGATGAGAAGAAGTTAAGGAAAGACGGAGATTGTAAGGTTACTGGCTGGATGTTGAAGTCTCCCAGAAGGATGAGTGGATTACCATCCTCAGGAAAGATGGAGAGGAGGGTGTCCAGCTCGTCCAGAAAGTGACCAAGCGGACCAGGCGGGCGGTAGATTACCACAATGTTGAGCTTGATGGGTCATATCACTACACCTGCAGGCTGTGGGTCATATCATGACACCTGCAGGCTGTGGGTCATATCACTACACCTGCAGGCTGTGGGTCATATCATGACACCTGCAGGCTGTGGGTCATATCATGACACCTGCAGGCTGTGGGTCATATCATGACACCTGCAGGCTGTGGGTCATATCACTACACCTGCAGGCTGTGGGTCATATCACTACACCTGCAGGCTGTGGGTCATATCACTACACCTGCAGGCTGTGGGTCATATCATGACACCTGCAGGCTGTGGGTCATATCATGACACCTGCAGGCTGTGGGTCATATCACTACACCTGCAGGCTGTGGGTCATATCACCACACCTACAGGCTGTGGGTCATATCATGACACCTGCAGGCTGTGGGTCATATCACTACACCTGCAGGCTGTGGGTCATAGCACTACACCTGCAGGCTGTGGGTCATATCACTACACCTGCAGGCTGTGGGTCATATCACTACACCTGCAGGCTGTGGGTCATATCATGACACCTGCAGGCTGTGGGTCATATCATGACACCTACAGGCTGTGGGTCATATCATGACACCTACAGGCTGTGAGTCATATCATGACACCTGCAGGCTGTGGGTCATATCATGACACCTGCATGCTGTGGGTCATATCACCACACCTACAGGCTGTGGGTCATATCACTACACCTACAGGCTGTGGGTCATATCATGACACCTGCAGACTGTGGGTCATATCATGACACCTACAGGCTGTGAGTCATATCATGACACCTGCAGGCTGTGGGTAATATCATGACACCTACAGGCTGTGGGTCATATCATGACACCTGCAGGCTGTGGGTCATATCACTACACCTGCAGGCTGTGGGTCATATCACTACACCTGCAGGCTGTGGGTCATATCACTACACCTGCAGGCTGTGGGTCATATCACTACACCTGCAGGCTGTGGGTCATATCATGACACCTGCAGGCTGTGGGTCATATCATGACACCTGCAGGCTGTGGGTCATATCATGACACCTACAGGCTGTGGGTCATATCACCACACCTACAGGCTGTGGGTCATATCACTACACCTGCAGGCTGTGGGTCATATCACTACACCTACAGGCTGTGGGTCATATCATGACACCTACAGGCTGTGGGTCATATCACCACACCTACAGGCTGTGGGTCATATCACTACACCTGCAGGCTGTGGGTCATATCACAACACCTACAGGCTGTGGGTCATATCACTACACCTGCAGGCTGTGGGTCATATCATGACACCTGCAGGCTGTGGGTCATATCACAACACCTGCAGGCTGTGGGTCATATCATGACACCTGCAGGCTGTGGGTCATATCACTACACCTGCAGGCTGTGGGTCATATCACTACACCTACAGGCTGTGGGTCATATCACTACACCTACAGGCTGTGGGTCATATCACTACACCTGCAGGCTGTGGGTCATATCACTACACCTGCAGGCTGTGGGTCATATCATGACACCTACAGGCTGTGGGTCATATCATGACACCTACAGGCTGTGGGTCATATCATGACACCTACAGGCTGTGGGTCATATCACTACACCTACAGGCTGTGAGTCATATCACTACACCTGCAGGCTGTGGGTCATATCACTACACCTGCAGGCTGTGGGTCATATCATGACACCTACAGGCTGTGGGTCATATCATGACACCTACAGGCTGTGGGTCATATCATGACACCTACAGGCTGTGGGTCATATCACTACACCTACAGGCTGTGAGTCATATCACTACACCTGCAGGCTGTGGGTCATATCACTACACCTGCAGGCTGTGGGTCATATCATGACACCTACAGGCTGTGGGTCATATCACTACACCTGCAGGCTGTGGGTCATATCATGACACCTACAGGCTGTGGGTCATATCATGACACCTACAGGCTGTGGGTCATATCATGACACCTACAGGCTGTGGGTCATATCATGACACCTACAGGCTGTGGGTCATATCATGACACCTACAGGCTGTGGGTCATATCATGACACCTACAGGCTGTGGGTCATATCATGACACCTACAGGCTGTGGGTCATATCATGACACCTACAGGCTGTGGGTCATATCATGACACCTACAGGCTGTGGGTCATATCATGACACCTACAGGCTGTGGGTCATATCACTACACCTACAGGCTGTGGGTCATATCACAACACCTGCAGGCTGTGGGTCATATCACTACACCTACATGCTGTGGGTCATATCACTACACCTACAGGCTGTGGGTCATATCACTACACCTACAGGCTGTGGGTCATATCATGACACCTACAGGCTGTGGGTCATATCATGACACCTACAGGCTGTGGGTCATATCATGACACCTACAGGCTGTGGGTCATATCACTACACCTACAGGCTGTGGGTCATATCACAACACCTGCAGGCTGTGGGTCATATCACTACACCTACATGCTGTGGGTCATATCACTACACCTACAGGCTGTGGGTCATATCACTACACCTACAGGCTGTGGGTCATATCACTACACCTACAGGCTGTGGGTCATATCACTACACCTACAGGCTGTGGGTCATATCACTACACCTGCAGGCTGTGGGTCATATCACTACACCTGCATGGGTTTGCATCTTCCTTTCTTCAGCAACCAAGCAACGGATTTTCATCACTTATTTTTTGAAAGGTGTGACTTGTACTTGCTAACAAGTTAATGTTTTGGTCACCAGTGACCCCAGAGAAGCTTAATTTAGCCTATTTAGCCTAATTTAGCGAGGTCCTGAGCATGAGCTGTGCGCTGGTGTTTTGTGTCCTCGCTTCAGGAGGAACGTTTCTCCTTGGTTCCTTTATATCAGCGTTTTCGGGAAAGAGGCGATGACGTCATCTACATGCGATCATGTGAAACGCTCCGTGTCTTTGAATAGAATTGAGGATTTCTCTGTGTTGGTTCCATTGTTTGGAAACATTTAAGATAATGTAGGTCGACAATAACAAAAAAGTGTATGACATAGGTCTACTCATTTTTAGATAATTGAATGTAATAATCTTACAGAAGTTTACATATTGCATCTTTAAGCCAGCTGCCACCCTGGTCTATTTCTGCAGAGCCACGTTTGAATCAAATATCATGCATATCCTGTCCAGATTGGCTCAATAAAAACAAACCCTTCCTGCGCTGAGACGCGCAGGAAGCTATAAATCACTAGCAGGAAGCACAGATAGTATGCAAGGTGTTTGGAGAAGATAGATTTGGCTTGTGGGAGCGTCAGAGCGTGAACTCGGGTGGCGGGAGATGTGGAGTCGTGACACTCCTGTCCCCGGCCACCTGGGTGTGTGTGTGTCTGTGTTTGTTTGTTTGTTTATTTGTTTGTGTGTGTGTGTGTGTGTGTGCCCGCACATGTGTGTGTGTGTTTGGAGGGTGGGAAGTAGCGTGGCAGGTGGCAGGCTGCCTGGCTGTGGCAGGTGAGGAAACTGTCACCTCCAGCTTACACCTCAGGCATGTGTGTGTGTGCATTTGAGTGTACAAATTAAATGTGTGTGTGTGTGTGTGTGTGTGTGTGTGAGAGAGAGAGAGAGCGAGAGTGTGTGGGGGAGAGAGAGAGAGAGAGACTAGCCTTGCCCTGTTACATGCCACAGAGCTCTGCGGAGATGACAGCCGTCTGGCAGCCCTACCATCTAACTACACTCTAATGAATCAGATATGAGACTATTAGAAACCTAAGAGTTCAGAACATGACCTTGCCTTTGGTGACATGAAGGCAGGCTGGTGAGTGAGTGAGTGAGTGAGTGTGTGTGTGTGTGTGTGTGTGTGTGTGTGTGTGCGTGTGCGTGTGCGTCTGTGTGTGTGTGTTGGAGGGGCTTGATGACGACAGGGGTTAGTTACAGAGCTCTCTCTCAGAGCCGATCCAGAAGGAAGCCAGCCGAGCTCATCATGTTGAAAATAATTAATAACGCATTTAATAAATAGCTCCTGAGCCGCCGATGTACTCTCACCATCTGCTGCTCCCTTTATTAATGCCAGATAGCCATTAGATGACTATGGAGATGACATCATAATGCATGGCATCATTCACATGCTATTTGTCTCCTCAAATTCCAATCTGGAGCTTGTTTTTTTTTGTTGCACTCTTACCGGCTAAATGATTTGGCACACTTTGCACTGTAGGTAAGGTTCCAGCCATCACCTTGTTCATCAAGTCTTTTTAATGCAGGGCTTGCAATGAGGTGTGAAAATGATGCTGCTTTGGCTAGTTAATGTGGCTAGTTTATATATATATATATATATAGATCTCAATCAATCAATAAATCAATCAAACCTTTATTGACAGACACTTAGTCCATATATGTCACATACACAATTACAAAGGACACAAAGCACATAAGAGGACAATAAAAGAACAAAAACATTATAAAAGAGAATCATACCAGAGTTTCCACATATGTGACTGGTAGGTATCTCACAGTGCTTAGCCCAGGATCTGTGAGCAACTTAATAATGACGTTCTGAGACACGTTCAATCGACAGATGAACCTGTACCCCAGATGTCTCAGGAGCGCCTGGAAAGTGGCCACCCGCGCCTTACAGAACAGGTCACTAGCATAATATATATATATATATATGTTTTTGCTTGTCTCTTTGGGCCAATGACTTTGGTCAAATACTGTTATATATATTTGAGGGTTATTTCGAAGTGAATTGTATTACATGGGCTGAGAGCTAAGGCCGTTACATGCCAATAGCACCAATAGTGTGAATAAACATTTGGAAAATACAGAATAATTCACCCAAATAGATTCATACCAAACGCGACACGGGAGCTGAAACCACGGCCACTTTTGGATCTACTTCAGGATGTCTGTGGACAGTTGAGTTCAGGATGTCTGTGGACAGTTGAGTCCAGGATGTCTGTGGACAGTTGAGTCCAGGATGTCTGTGGACAGTTGAGTTCAGGATGTCTGTGGACAGTTGAGTTCAGGATGTCTGTGGACAGTTGAGTCCAGGATGTCTGTGGACAGTTGAGTTCAGGATGTCTGTGGACAGTTGAGTTCAGGATGTCTGTGGACAGTTGAGTCCAGGATGTCTGTGGACAGTTGAGTTCAGGATGTCTGTAGACAGTTGAGTTCAGGATGTCTGTGGACAGTTGAGTTCAGGATGTCTGTGGACAGTTGAGTTCAGGATGTCTGTGGACAGTTGAGTCCAGGATGTCTGTGGACAGTTGAGTCCAGGATGTCTGTGGACAGTTGAGTTCAGGATGTCTGTGGACAGTTGAGTTCAGGATGTCTGTGGACAGTTGAGTCCAGGATGTCTGTGGACAGTTGAGTTCAGGATGTCTGTGGACAGTTGAGTCCAGGATGTCTGTGGACAGTTGAGTTCAGGATGTCTGTGGACAGTTGAGTCCAGGTCAAATAGTGTCAGAAGCAATAACTGAACATGCACTTGGGGACATTTTTGGCGAGCTGAGCATCAGTTGGTTAAAAAATGTGTGTCAAAATCTGTCCACACAGACAGACAGACACGCGCGCGCACACAGACACACACACACACAGACACACAGACACACACACTGTTGCAGCTGGTAATACTGTAACTACTTACTTTACAATTATTTATTTATTTATAACTACTAATAATGGATGAGGAGGGACTCACTGTTGAGGTCCAGAAAGATCCTCAATATCCAAAAATAGACAACTACAATAGGCAAATTCTTTGTCTCGTTATCCTGTGTTGTCGGTCGTCTTCCTGTTGACGCGCTGCAGCTTCCTATGGTCCTTTTTCACAGCCGCCATTTTGTGTCTGAAAGGCAGGGTAAACATAGGTGCAACCAACTCACTAATTAGGGCCCCAGCACTGGAACACCTAAATGGACTGGAAGTGGGAAACCCTAATTCAGGTTTTGGTGCACCTGTGTTACTTCCTGCCTTTTAGACACAACATGGCTGCTGTGAAACAGGCCTATCGGTGCCAGGGGGCAGCACACGACGCGCGGCGTGTTTTGGGCTTAAGTCTCTGACAGAGGGGTTATCCCGATAAAGCTGTCTTGACAAATCAATGGTAGCGTTCGTTCCTCAGATGTGAATACGGGTCCCAGTTGGTGCAGTAATCCAATATGTTTTTGCTCAGCTAAAAGCATATTTCTGCAGCTCTCCGAGAGAACGACTTGATCTAACATGAATCATTTAATGTGTGCACTTTGGTTTGAAGGATAACATTGATTCCCTGCAAAAGGGCCAAAATGTGATTGAAAATGAAACTTGGTGAACATTGTCAAGCCGCATCAGGATACTCATCGCTCGCGTGTGCCGGTTGTTTAAAGTTGAGTAGGGGTCTCTGTGCACCTGCTGTCAGAGCCTATTCCCCCTCGTTAACCTCTCGGGGTCATCTTTGCCCTTTGAAAAGAACACGTGACATCATCCCGTTTTGTTAATAAAAACCTGTGAATAAAGTTCACCTTAAAGGAACACTCTGCCCATTTTCAACCAGCTTTGTATCATTAGAACATCAGTAGTATATCAGATGAATGATGAGTAGTTTGACAGTTATTGACAGTTGATTTGAGTTAATGAGTTATTAATTTGAGTTAGTGTGGACCAGTGATGTCACTGGTCCACACTTTAACACTCAATAACTGTCAAATTAAATGACAGACTTCAAAACAGTTTACAGTTTTCTGATATACTACTGATGTTCTAATGATACAAAGCTGGTTGAAAATGGGCGGAGTGTTCCTTTAAGGAGCTTTATCAATTTAAAGAAGGATCTGCTGCGCATGTTCAAATGTGGAACACGCAGTCGTAGAGGTCATTGATTTTACTTTGGAGTTGCCTTGTCTCCATTGTTCAACTTTCACATTTCCCAAGGCCGTGCACCTTGCGATTCAGCCTTGACGTACAGCTTCACTGAAACCTTGCAGTTCCTGCTTGGGGTATACAATTCCAAGGTGAGTGGTGTTGGGGTGGCGTGAGTTTCAAGCGGGGTGACCTTTTCCTCTTGAAAGCCGCGTGCCAGCGCAGTTCGGACTCATCACAGGCGATGTCAATCAGTTCATCAGTGTGGTTTTTGCTTTCTCCCCCCGGAGCCTTTTGTTTGGCCCTCTGTCTGTGTTCACAGCGAAGGCAGAAATGTGCAAGGTGTGGATCAGTGCTCTCTGCATCAGGCGGGCCGGCCCGTCAGTGGATCAGCGCTCTCTGCATCAGGTGGCCAGTCAGTCACTTTGGATTACACCTCGGATGGCAGGTCAAGGAGAACAAGGCCTGTCTCTCCGCGGAGAAAACCCAGAACAATACGGTTCTTTTTAAATCACACTTTTTCTCTAAGCTGGAGCCTGGATGGAGATGGGGAAAGGAGGTGAGGTGGAGCAAAAGAACCGACTTGCACAGCAGCCACGAGAAGAGGTCTTCTCAATTCAAGCAGATACATTCATACTTTCTGACTAATGCATGTGATACACTAGAAGATTTTGAAAATCTTAACAGATTATGAAAAGACTGGGGAGTTTACACTACAAGACTGGTTCATTAAGATTGTTTTATCACGACTGAAAACCTGACTGAAATACATGACACAACTGAGTCAGACGAGGCAGTATACACATACAAATGTGGCCGCTACTGCTGCTACCACCACTACTACAACTACTGCTACTACTACTACTACTACTTCTGCTGCTGGTGATGTCACCAGTGATGTCACTCAAGCAATTGTGATGTCATCAGTGAGTGATGTCATCAGTTCTACTGCTACTACTACCACTACTACTACAACTATTACTACTACTACTACTGCTACCACCACCACCATTACTAATACTACTATTACTATTACTGCTACTGCTACTACTACTACTGCTTGGACCCCGTCATCACCGCTTGCAGTTGTTGCAGTTGCAGTTGCATATTTGTTGAGTGTCTTCATTAGAGTGAAATCAGTCATATACGGTTTCCAAAGTGTTTTTAATGAGTGGTAAATAGGTTTCCAACGTGTTTTGAATGAGTGGTAAACGAGGCTCATGGTTAGATCTGATGCTCTGAAAAGAGGCCACAACAAAACATGATTGGCAGTCAATCCCCACTGAGGTAAATAGAAGAGTGTAGAAATGTAATAAGACGTTGGGGGGGGGGGGGGGGGGGGGGGGGTCTCCTCACCTCTGACTCCCTGCGTCTCTTTGAAGTTCTGAAAATCAATGCACCCGCCGAGTTGTGAATGCCATGCCCTGGTGAATCATTTATACCGTTTCTCAAACAAACAAAAGAACGTGCTGGAATCCTCTTGCCAGCACTTCCTCTCTGCCTCTTTGAAAAAGCGCTACGCCTTTTGTAGCTCGTTACGCCTTTGTAGGCTCGCGCAACAATACGTGCGTCCGGAAATATGTGTGTGCCATAAATTAAGGTTGACTGGACAAAGCTGGGATTTTGCCCTGGTGCGACAAAAGGGGTATTATCGTGCGGGCGGAGGAGGAGAGGCGGAGGAGGAGAGGCGAAGTCATCTGCATCTGGATGGATGGAGGAGGAGGAGAGAGGGGCTATAGCATTCAGCCTGAGCTCCTCTGTGGCTGCTGAGGCCAGGCCTGCTGCTGCAGATAGACTTGTTCCAGCTCGGAGAACCTCCCTGGCTCCTTACCCGGCCTCAGCACCAGGAACAGATGGAGAGAGAGGAGAGCAAAGGAGGAGAGGCAGGGACGCAGCTCCCCTGTTCAGAGCCTGGCACAGGCATGAGGTGTGGGTGGGTGTACACAGTTAGTTTACTGTACCCCCCCCCCAAAAGAGCCAAGAAGTTGTTTACAGCAGTGTTCAACTTTAGCGTGCTGGTCTTCATGCAAGTGTGTGAAGAGAGAGGGGAAAAAAAAGAGGAAAATCTCCAATCAGGCTGGAGCATATTTCTATTTCCTACTTTCTCTCTAATCAGTAGCCTGCGCTAAAAGTCAGAGTTATGAATATTAATACTGCCTCTCTCTCTCTCTTCCTCACCCTCCTCCCTCATTGAGCCCACCAGTAATGGGCCAAACGACCTCCAGCTCTGCTCACTCTCCTTCATTACACTGAAGCCGTTGGTTATTGGACTGGGGAGAAGCCGGCATGGCGATGTGCCATGGTACAGGGGGCACAACTGATGACATTAAACTCTTAGACCAAACCCGTGTGGGGCCCCTCGCAGCCAAAAATCATAAACAGAATATTATTTGCATATTTGTGAAACCTATTTTGCATATTTGAAAACTATGCGTGGTCTGGAATGCAATCACTTAACAACACATGCCGTTTTCTCCGTTGCCAATGAAATGTTCCGGCAATTGAACTTTTTTAACGTTACACATTTTCCGATCTAATGGAAGGAGTCGCGCATTTGCCGTTGACGTTATAATGAAGCCATAACGCAAAACTCGTGAGTCGATCCAGGCGTTTTGGTCTAAGGTCTAAGGAGTAGACGTGCCGCGGAGGACTCACTGTTGAGGCGAATAATAAAAGGATAATAATCATTGGTAATGTAGCTTAGAGAGTACAAAAACACAGTCTGGGGCCGTGAGAAATCAAGGAGAAGAAATCAAGAGGAACACCGCCTCCTGCAGTTTGACATGCTACTATCGAATGCGTTGCGTAGAGCCGTGCTCTGCATGGAGCTGCCAGGGGAGAGACGCGGGGAAGCAAAGAGAGTGATGCATGTTCAAGCAAATTGATCCGATCTGAAAGGGCTCGGAAAACTTTAGCCCAGATCAAAGCCGATGCTAAGGCACTCAGATCAGCCAGTGAAAAGGCAGAGCGGGGGGGGGGGGGGGGGGGGGGCAGGGGCGGGAGGGGAGTGTCTTGTCCCGTCTAATTACACATTTTAGACAGCCCGCCGCCAATTATCTCCCCTTCAGTAGCATCTCTCCCCTTCAGTAGCATCTGCCCCTCAGTACCATGTGCCCTTCGCACGACCGCAAAGCTAATGTGTGGCAACCTCACCGTTGGGTCGGGATCGCCGGCTTAATTGTACGGTAAAACTCGTTGTTGCTGTTGGATTTTTACCCCCCCCCCCCCCCCCCAATACCTGACGGTGAAGAACGCAAGGTGAGACTATAAGGTCTGAGGTCAGAAAGAATACGATTCACCGTTACGCTAAGACTCCCTTTATTGCTCATTTCTGTTCATTTGAGTGACGAACAACTATGGCCTTTGTGATTGTGACACGCCGACGTTACAGCGAGGTGGTGTCGGGGGGGGTTTCTTCTCATTAGGGCAATCGGAGGCGATTCTCTCCAGAGAGGCAGCGGTCCAATCACAGGCCTCTCTTTGCCGTGGGCTACCTGTTAGCCACGTTAGCGCAGAGAGAGAGAGAGAGAGAGAGAGAGAGAGAGAGAGAGAGAGAGAGAGAGAGAGAGAGAGAGGGTGCTTGTCCAGTAGTTAGGAGTGACCACTGCTCCATAATAAGAAGACTCGGGGCAAGGTTCTGTGTGCGAAACGCAACCAGGCAGTACACCTGCCTTCATGCAGGTGCCCCAGCACACTGCCTCGGGCCATTTGACAAAGAGCACATAACCAAAAAATATCAACACATACAAGTTGTGAAAAACAGGTTAGAGGGGGGGGGGGGGGGGGCTGCTTGTGCACACACACACACACACACACACACACACACAGACACAGACACGCACACACACACACACACACACACACACACACACAGAGGCATACAGATTCTCTCAAATGCCATTGTCTTCCTAAAGGGGGCATAATCAAATATTTCCCCCCTGATATTACCACACAGTGGATTGTGTGATTAAAAGCAATGGCTTTATTTATTTTTTGCAATGTGGCACAGTGCAGTAATGAACTATAAAACAAAAAAAAGTGTAATCTTTGCCCCATAATTCTGCTCTGTAGCAGTCGGGGGGCCGTCTGCCAGAATCTCCCATCAGAATGGATGGCAGAGAGGAGATAATGGTAATGGATGGAATATGTGCAGAGTGCTTTAGCACAATGTTGCCAAAGACTGACCTCAGAGAAGAAGTGAAAACTATCATCTATATCTTCGCTTTTATAACTAGTATTCACCGGATGTTGAATGCCAGAAACCATTAGATTCTTATGCAGTGTAAACAGAGCAGTGAACTCTTGACTTCTTTATTGCCATTTTAATATAGTTTCATGATGTTCTAAACTTCTACGTCATTATTATACCATTAACAAAAGCCATTCGGAAACACAAACACAACCCTTCTCTTAGTCGGCTTATTTCATTCGGTTTAGCTTTGCTGGGGGAACCTGCGTGGAAACACGCCTTAGGCTCCATTTAACATCTCTGCGCCGTCTTCGTACTGCCATTACTGGTGCCGTTAAAAAGTCAGTCACCGTTCATGCTTTTGTCTAAAACCACGGTGACTCATAACTCCTGTCACAGGCCCGTGGCGACAAGATGATGTTAGTGACTGTTATGTCTCTCTCTCTCTCTCTCCCACCTTGAATCGTGTTTCTGGTCCAAGATCTTCTCTCCCCCCCCTGGTTCCTCGATGGTGGAACGATCCAGCCAACGCAGTGGAGTCACCTGCAGAGTCCACACTGATCTGTACTGTAGACTGAAAAACATATTTTCTTGCTTTACTTATTAAAGGGATAGTTCTTTTTTTTTTTTTTAAGTCTAGCCGTATTTGCTACTTACCAATGATGATGTTGATTGGTAGAGATCTTCCTCAGCAGCACAGTCCATCCTGGTCCTCATAATAGCTCTGGAAAGTTGGGGGAAAAAATCAATGCGAGGTCACTGGGGTCACGCTCCTGTATGTATAGGCTGACTGAGGCTCACTGGAATTCCATCCGCAGTGTGCGCACGCACGCACACACTATACACACACACACACACACTATACACACACACACACACACACACACACAGTCTCGTGCGTGCCACGAGACTCCTTAACTCATTGAGTGCCAATGACGTCGATCGGCGTCAAATCAAATAGTAACGTAGAGTGCCATTGATGTCGAACGACGTCAAATGTGTTTTTGACGGTGGGACGTGGATCAAAGCCTCATGCATCTCCTGTAAAAATATTGGAGCTATTGAAGGTGTATAACCTATTTTACGGACCCATTAGGTGGCGACAGTGCTCTCCAGATGAGAGAAAGTTGAGGAAAAACAGCAGAAAAAGCCGTGATGAAAGAGAAACCGATGCATGGCCAGAGCGGCACAGATTGCTCTGGCTGGAGCCAACGTTAGCTGCGAACAGCAGCCAATCCGCTCCCACAACTGAGCCCCTCTGTCTCTGCTGCATAGTTTCTCCACACGATTAGCCGCCAGAAAAGAAAACCAAAGCCAAACCATTCTCATCCGAACGTGGATCCGCAGGCAGCAGAGCCTGCCATAGCAGGCAGCAGAGACTCGCCTGACACACGCAGCAGAGCGAGCAGAGCCACCAGAGACACTCCCACGGAGGAGGAGTTTGGAGTTGAGGGGGGTGGGGGTGCTGTTTTATTGAAGGAAATTACTGTTCAGATGTTTCAGGTCAGAAAATATTAGCTTCAGAGTCAGTGATTTGCTTGAAATGCTTCATTTCACAAAAGGCTCATTATCTCAGCTTCTAGATGGAAACGTCTGTTTTTCGTGAAATCAACCTATCTTCTCCGGCTGATAACTAAAGAACGGAAAATGATATCAATAAACTTTTTTTTGCTGATGATAGAAGAGTCTCATCCTTCTTTGGGCGTGTTCGGTGTTTACATAGTAATATCACACAATATTCTGTGAGAAATCACTGAAAACGCTCTGAAACTCTGGCACTGGGAGCATCCGTTTTCCAAAAGTGGCTGGCACTCAATGAGTTAACATACACAAATAGTGTAGTAGCCGTACTGTACCGTACTGTAGCTGCTACCATTACGTATGTCTAATGTTTAATTGTATGTTTAATAAGGTATGCTATTTGCACCTGTATGTCAAATACGTCAAATTTAAAATGTTTAAGCACGTCTAAAGTATGCACATGACATGTGCACCTATGTGCAGTGAATATGCCACTGTCTCTGACTTGTCTTATCACTCTACTGCCTTATTGCTTGTTGTGTCTCTTGTTGTTTTTGCACTCATATGCCCTGTTATATTTGTACTGTGTTGTAAACGGAGTCCACAGCACAAGAATTTCACACGTGATACTTGTACCATGGAGTGACAATAAAAATCTTGAATCTTGAATCTTGAACACACACACACACACACACACACACACACACACACACACACACACACACACACAAAGTAAACATACAGGAGCATGCATTTGTTTTTTGGCCAACTTTCCAGAGCATGGATTGTGCTGAGAAAGAACTCTACCAATCGACATAATCATTGGTAAATAGCAAATAGGGCTATACTTAAAAAAAAAGTGAACTATCCCTTTAACAAATAAACATTCTCACTCAAGCTCTTGCCCCCATCTGCTCTTATGATATCCCATGGCTATCTTTTATTCATCATTTCAGGTTATTAGCATTGTATTATTGTTTCTTGCACTTCTTCACTCACGGGCGTCTTTACGGCGACGATAATGATACGCAAATATTGATTTAGTCGACTGCTCGCAATTATTGCGAGTCGTTCTGCGCGAGAGCGTCGGCTAAATGCCTGAATGTAAATGTTAACAAATGACTTTTGAAAATCCTGGCCCCGGAATTGAGAGAAGAAGGAAGGAAGGGGGGGTAAAAAAAATCGGCACACACACAAAAAAAGCCAGTCTTTATTTCTTGGCAGTGACAAGAGAGAGGCAGAGAGTAAACGATTATAGACTTGAGTGCTGGAGGAGCTGGAGTGAGGTAGCAACACCCCGGATGGTAATGCCACTCGCTGGCTTAGATAAATCATGTAGTCGGGGGGCTGTGGGCTTCAGCAAAGTGAATCAGCCAGATGCAAAAGTGTGCGTGTGTGTGTGTGTCTGTGTGTGCATGCGTGTGTGTGTGTGTGTGTGTGTGTGTGTGTATCCATGAAAGAGCAGACCTTTCCCACATGGCAATAGGCTCCAGTGGAGCAGACAATTGCAATGTAGCCACCATGTGAGAACAGGGGCAAGATGGAGTCACTTTTGCTGACGGCTCATAGAGAAACCCAACAACTTTGATACAGGAAGACTCGGTGCCAACGGCCGGACAAAGGCTAACAACACCTCCGTGGAACTTCTGATTAATCAAGCTATTTTTAATGCTTTACACCCGCGTGTGTGCGTGTGTGTGTGTGCGTGTGTGTTGTGTGTGTGTCAGCCATTGCATTCACATACAGTCAGCGTCTTGCTGTGCAGAGACCATGTGCTGCAGTCCTTTCATTAACCCTCACAGCCTACTCGTGCACACACACACACACGTTGCGCGCACACACACACACACACACGTGCGCACACAACACACACAGCACACACACACACACACACACACACACGTGCGCACACACACGACACGTGCGCACACAGCACACACACACACATTCACACATACAGTGCTGTACGTTCAGGTTTAAATGGAGAGGACAATGTGAAAGTGTCTGCTGGGGTGTGGAGGGCTGGGGTGTGTGGAGTGTGAATGTGTGTGTGAGAGAATGTGTGTATGCAAATACTAGTATGTGTGTAAGTATGCGTGTGTGAGACAATGTGTATGTAAATGCTAGTATGTGTGTAAGTATGTGTGTGAGAGAATGTATATGCAAATACTAGTATGTGTGTGTGAGAGAATGTGTATGTAAATACTAGTATGTGTGTAAGTGTGTTTGAGAGAATGTGTATGCAAATACTAGTATGTGTGTAAGTGTGTGTGAGAGAATGTGTATGCAAATACTAGCATGTGTGTAAGTGTGTGTGTGTGTGTGTGTGTGTGTGTGTGTGTGTGATAATGTGTATGCAAATACTAGTATGTGTGTAAGTATGTGTGTGTGAGAGAATGTGTATGCAAATACTAGTATGTGTGTAAGTATGTGTGTGGTGTGTGTGTGTGAGACAATGTGTATGCAAATACTAGTGAGTGTGTAAGTGTGTGTGTGTGTGTGTGTGTGTGTGTGTGTGTGTGTGTGTGTGAGACAATGTGTATGCAATACTAGTATGTGTGTAAGTATGCATGCCTGTTTAGTTTATGCATGTCGTTAGGGCTTCTCGCTAGTGATAGATGAGCTCACTGCTAAATGGATGGACCGTATCACCAGCACCATGTTGGCTTCACAAATGGAGGAGCTATGATGGACTAACATCAATCAACAACACAAGAACTCACTCCGTTATGAAGTGACTAACAGGTGTAGCTGTTGACCACACCCTATTCCATCTGCATTTCATCAGTCAGATTTAAAACACTAAATATACCTGAGATTACATTATCTATTTTGGCTACTCTTGACCTTGTACGGGTAAAATAAATATATATATAAATATTATTTTTTTTGATGAGAGAAATGCCCTGAGATCAAGGCAAAGGTTTTGGTTTTGACGGAGGTGCATTAGATAGATGACACAAAATTATTACAATTTAAAAAAAGATTTTGTTGAATGCTTACGTCAAAACAAATTTAATTTTACAGTGATAAAGAAGAACATACAGTTCAGTCACACTTCATATACAGTATATCCAATATCTTACAGGAGCTTTTTTTTTTTTTCCCTTAGTGTTGTGAAGCTCTACTGTAAAACAGATTGGCAGTGTTATTTTGGCCCTAAGGGCCTCTGCCATTTTCAGATGTATAGATCCAATGTGGAGGCACTGAGCCATGCTCCCCACGCTGCAGGCCTGCTTCCTCTCCTCTCGCATGGCAGAGCTTATTGGTGACATTAGGTCTAATAGCCATCAGTCCAACCTTTGTGCCTTCACTTACAGCACTCGCAATGTGGCCGGACAATCAAAAAGTCAACGTACACAGAGGGAGAGAGAGAGCATGGTGTACGGTGAGGGAGAGAGAGAGAGAGAGAGAGAGAGAGCATGGGTGTACGGTGAGGGAGAGAGAGAGAGAGAGAGAGAGCATGGTTGTACGGTGAGGGAGAGAGAGAGAGAGAGAGAGAGAGAGCATGGTGTACGGTGAGGGAGAGAGAGAGAGAGAGAGAGCATGGTGTACGGTGAGGGAGAGAGAGAGAGAGAGAGAGCATGGTGTACCGGTGAGGGAGAGAGAGAGAGAGAGAGAGAGAGAGCATGGTGTACGGTGAGGGAGAGAGAGAGAGAGAGAGAGAGAGCATGGTGTACGGTGAGGGAGAGAGAGAGAGAGAGAGAGAGAGAGCATGGTGTACGGTGAGGGAGAGAGAGAGAGAGAGAGCATGGTGTACGGTGAGGGAGAGAGAGAGAA
>NC_139649.1:9066767-9086767 GCF_964638095.1 Poromitra crassiceps | reverse complement strand
GTAAAACTATTTTATAAGCATTTTACGAAATGTCTATGGGGAAATAAATGGCGGATGAAAATCTCTGGTACAGTGCTGAAGCAGAAAGTGACGTTCCACTTTGGCTCTCTATAACACAGAAAAAACAGTACTGGTAGCCTAACAGCTGGAGGATGACCTGCAAGATTATGCCTCTTTCATTTTGTTTCAAAGAAAGTCCTTCTCGCAGTGTGTTCACAACAAGGCAGGGCGATGAGGGGGAGTCATTTGCGGCTACCGGTAAATAACATCTACTCGTGTGTTTGCATTGACTTTGTATGTCATCTCGTTGCGCGGATTTGCGAAAATCGTGTAAACGCCATGTGGGGAAAAGTCAATAAGTGAGCTTTGTTCACGAAAACAGCTTCGACAACAGTGCAATATATGCTAGCTCTTTCCCTGAAGAGGCTAAATCTGCAAAGCATTATGGGAATGCAAACAGAGTGGTCCGGAAAGAGCTAAACACTTACACGCATTAAGGGTCTTGACAGTCACTACCAGCATGTTTTACACACAGAACGGTGCAGAGAGGTGGAGACATGAGCGCCCGATGATGACCACACCACACTTGTACAGAAGGCAAGAAGAAGCAAGACGTGGACTATAAAGCAGGAGAAGGGAGGAGAGAGGGCACAGTGTGGAATTCAATAGAGAAGTCCTCGATGGACAGAGAGAGGAGGACTGGGAAGATGGGAAAATCCTTTTCCGTATAAAAATGTCCAAAGCCGCGCTGCGCTTTGGACATTTTTATACGGAAAAGATTTGAGAAGAATGAGTGATCGAGGCTCACATCACATCTTTCCTCTGTTATTTTCTCTTGTCAAATCAAATAGGCAGTTTGACACGTTTGTCCAATGACTGTTGAGGACACAAACGGAATCAATTATTCGTGATATCGAGAACCACTTATTGCACCGTTGTGCACAGACAGACAGACAGGCACGCACGCACACACACACACACACACACACACACACACACACGTGTGCGCACACACACACACACACACACGTGTGCACACACACATACACGCGTGCACACACACACACACACACACACACACACACACACGTGTGCACACACACACATACACGCGTGCACACACAGACACACACACCATTTTCGAGATGGTGAAATGACTTAGTAACCAGGCGATTTATTCCCTTTTAATAGGGTCTGGATTGCGGCAGCCGCGCTCAGACAAATGAGCAAACAAGTGGTGGAGTGACAGTGATATCCATTATGCGTTTAATTATCTTCAAAGTTCCACTGAAGGGCATTTCTTTGGCTAATGGGGGAGACGGCGCTAAGTGCCGCGGCAAAGCGCTCCTCAAACGCTGCGACCAAAGTGACAGGTCGCCTCTTTTTCGGAGGCTCTCCTCTGAGTTTTTGACTGGCAGGCCTGCATTAATTTTGGCAAATTGGCACAATCAGTGTCAGCATCAAAAAATAGCCCCACATTTATGTTGTTTGTTTCTCTTTTCGTTCCCCATTTCCAAGTCAAATCCCCCTGGGTGATCATTTGACTGGCTCCCATTCGTTGGCAGTGGAAACACAAGGCACTGATTGGTGTATTCAGGGTGGGATGATTTGATTGGTGTATATTCAGGGGTGAGATGATTGAGGGAGAGATTGGGGGGCCTGGTCTGAAATGTCACGTCTGAGTGGCTCTGATTGCGTTCTGCTAAAGCGCAAATCTGTGATTTCTCCTAATGGAATGAACACACTCAGATTAGCTGGGAAAGTTTTGGCATTCTCTTTATATTAACAGGATTGTGTGTGCGCGTGCGTGCGTGCATGCACGTGTGTGTGTGTGTGTGTGTGTGTGTGTGTGTGCGCGCACGTGACTGTGCGTGCATGTGCGCACGTGCACGAGAGGGTGAGTTTACCAAAGGTCATCCAAAGAGAACGATGCTGCAAAGAATATTTTGTGCTTGTTTCACACAAACTCTCACAAACTCACAGAGACGTCCTCAACTTGTGGTTAATAAAAGTAACATCGTCAACATTAACATTCTCCCTATTCCGTTTAAAGGCGAGAGAAATCTGCAGTTTTATGGCACACGGAGGAAAAAGTGCTGTGGGTAGTGTGTGCGACCTGCAGGCAAAGACATCCCAAACACTTAAGCTGATACTTTGGAATTAGGAACAGCTCACCAGCTGACGTGTAGCTATCATTCATTAGCTGAACAGAGTGATAAATTACACCTAGCCCCCTACCCCCACCCTCATCTCTCAACTCTATGGCTCCATAGCCCATCTGGGGGTTGGCAATAAGTTAGCGCGAAGGCCTAGAGTGACGGAGACACACACGCGCGCGTGCGCACACACACATACACACACGCACACACATGCACACACAGACACACACACACACACACATGCACACACACGCACACAGCAGAGCCCACAGTGACGGAGACATGGCTAAATGTTCTTATTTATTTGCAGTTAGACATTAAGCCGGGAGTGAAAGGAATGAATGGAGCATCTGTCGACGCTGTGGTGCCATGGCGACTGGCCCGCAGCCCCTAAACACTTTCTTTCTGCTAGGCTTTCATTTTTTGTGTGTGTGTGTGTGTGTGTGTGTGTGTGTGTGTGTGTGTGTGTGTGTGTGTGTGCGTGTGTGTGCGTGTGTACACATATGTTTAGCTTCATCATCACAAAAATGTCAGAATTCAACAATTTTCGGCTAGTGTCTTTAATGTGCAATATCCCTTTAGTTGCAAGGTTCTGACCGATAACGTTTAAATGACTCCTGTTCCAAGACACACACTAGAGATGTGCGGATGAGTTTTTATGCCATCCTAATCCGCATCATGTGTGCATTAAACAATCCGCCCGACATCCAACCCAGCAAATTATATTTCCTGCTTTTTATAGATCTGCGCCTGCCGTGCACCCGTCCATTTCACAACGCTATATTGCCTTTTAAATCTTAAACTTTGTTTACTTAATCATACACTTCCATGCTGTTGTGCTCAGATTACATGTGTCCAGCACTTCACTCACCCTCGTGTAGCCTACTAGGCTAGATAGCCGACTGGATAGCTTTAGCATCAAGACTGGATTGGCCTCATCGCAGGATGAAATACGAACGTGTCTTCTCTCTGCCATTAGCGGAGACTCCTGATTGACGTTCCTGTGACATAATTTACCTTATATGACGTTTAGCTAGCACATGGCTTTCTGTTTACCCCTGCCTTGGTCCTTTGCTTTATCCCATAGTTGGCTAATAAAGTGCCTGATGAAAAATGAAGCTTAAAATACGTTCATACTATAGACTAGAGAATGTAATTAATATTACTTTTCCTCAATAATGATACATCATTTCACCCGCCCGCAACCCATCTGCTATTAACTCATTGAGTGCCAGCCACTTTTGGAGAACGGACGCTCCCAGTGCCAGAGTTTCAGAGCGTTTTCAGTGATTTCTCGAGGCCCACAGAATATTGTGTGATATTACTATGTAAACACCGAACACGCACAAAGAACGAGGAGACTCTCTTCTATCATCTGCAAAAAAAAGTTTATTGATCCCATTTTCCGTTCTTTAGTTATGAGCCGGAGAAGATAGCTTGATTTAACCAAAAACAGCAATTTTTTTCTAGAAGCTGAGATAATGAGCCTTTTGTGAAATTAAACATTTCAAGCACATCATTGACTCTGAAGCTAATATTTTCTGATATAATGACACCTCAAAAATAATTTCCTTCAATAAAAGAGTGAAAACAAAGGAATTTTGTTTGGCCAAATAATATTTTTTAGCTGCAACCAGCAGCGCTGGCCCCTGCGTGCGCAGACCCTACACCTTCTTGCTGGTCTTGATTTACTGCTGGTGGGCATCAGATAGCCTATTCTAGCTTGTTTGCTCTCTATGCATCGAGCCTGCTGCTGCCTGGGTCTGTGTGTACTGTCAATGGTTGTATGCTGTAGTGCCCTGCGTGCCCCACCCCCCTCCTCCTCCTCCTCCGTGGTGGGAGGAGTGTCTCTGCTGCGGTTTGCTCTGAGTTTGATCTGCACTGAAAAGTCCGCTGCATCCCCCCGCTTTTTTACAGCGTGTCCCCGGCTCCCAGCTGAGAATAATGTAACTTTTCAGAAAGATGCTGGTGTCGCCGTGTCGGCAACTAAATCATATGGATGGGCTATCGCAGCGGACACGGATGGGGCTCAATTGTGGCAGCAGATGACTGCTGTTCACAGGCACAGCTAACGTTATGCTTCAAGCATATCGATGCGATTTCCGTTTCCTCATGACTTCTTCTCTCTTTTCTCCTGGCCTTTGTCTAATCTGGAGAGCACTGTCGCCACCTAAGGGTTCTGTAAAATAGGTTAGACACATTCAATAGCTCCCATATTGTAAGAGGCGATGTAAGAGGCTTAGATCGACATCCCCCCGTCAAAAAACGCAATTGACGAACATGTTCGTCCTTGGCACTCTACGTTACTAAACGAAATGACGAACATGTTCGTCCATGGCATTCAAAGAGTTAATCAGAATGTTTATTTTTATGATCCGCCGATATCCGCGGCCAGCACGGTTATAACTGCAGCCCGCGCATCTCTAATGCACACGCACACACACACACACACGTACAGACCTCTCTGGCACATTCCGATGCCCCCAACAACACTCCTGATCTGTCTCATCTAGCAGTGGAACTTGTAATAGCTTTTCCCCCTAAAAGGTGTGACAGAGAAAACCTTGCTTTACAACGCTTTCAAAGCCAGTATAAATCTTTATCTAAAGCCATTGAGGTGCTGCTATCTGTTGTTGAATATGGCCCCCCCACGTCCCCCTGTCAGCGCAAGCGTTTACTGCATGTAACCTCTCTTCTCCCATCTCCCAGCAACACGACTACTGTACAGCTAGCATGCTAAACTAACGCCATTATCATATTTACCTTTTCCTTATTTTTTCCCCATGGAGTTTGGTTAGCATCGGGAGGCTTGGAGGAGAACAGGGTAAGAGGGACACGTGGGAGGTGGTGGGCGCTATTCAAGGGGCTGCGGCTGATGCCGAGCATCAATCTTTTCTATGCTTTGAGGCCACTTCAAATCAATTTCACCCCAGCCACTCCCAGGCTAATCATGTGGCAGAGGGCAGACTGATAGGCATAAATGCAAGCAAACAGTCACACAGACAGACAGTCACACAGACAGACAGTCACACAGACAGACAGATAAGCCCATAGACAATACAAACATACCAAACCTGCACTGGGACAGATATGGAGGAGGTTGATCTGAAATGAGGGGCAGTCAAGCATTCCCGCCACAACAATATTTGCACTCTGTTTTGGTTTCCAGACGTCTTCCTCTCTATGTACGCTCGCCTAATTCTGAATATTGGAAGACTTCTGCTCCAAGACCAAGGAAACAGTTACTCGTACCACCATATCAACGGCATGGTTTTCCATATTCGACATAATTTACCAGCAGGGGGCCATGGTCATCCTACCTATCCAGGTGGGATGGCCACCCCTTCATAAACCAGCCATACAGCACGTCACAACAACATCACGTGACGTCTCTGAGGAAGACTGCAGGAAGCAGCAGTCGAAACTGTCAGGTATGACAAAATATACACAGTCTTTCAATAAGAAAACTCGAATAGATAATTTACCAAGCTAATGCAGGCCTTAAAATAGATAAATAAATACTGTAGCCACCTTTGAGCATGCATATTTTAAGCAGTTGCTTCTTACGAATGCAATGCATGCATTTACCCCATACAGGTGGAATAGTTTATTATGTATATTCCCAATAGCTCTTAGCTGCTAAGTAGTGTGTGTGCATATGCAGCAGGCAGCGGTGAGTCAGGAGGCGCTGGAGCTCACGGTGCGTTGACACTCTCCCCACGCTGTGCCGTGCATATGTACGCCGAGCACGCCGCCCTTTGTTTATTCTATTGACTTATTTGTTCTGTCCATCGACTGTGTTGCCTGTAGCCAAGGCCTGCTTTTCTCCCTTTAAATCACCACCTCCTAATTATCTGTCACATTTTCTGCTATCCCATGCCAAAGACACACAATGGCCGATAATGACCCCGTAGACAGCATCTATCAGGCGCTCCGCCATTGATTCCTCTCCCTCTCGCTCTCTCATTTTCTCTCTGTCCTCTCCTGCTCAGTTGATCTCTCTCCTCTTTCTTGTTCTGCCATTCCTCCCCAGCTCTCCTCTCTCACTTTGTTTCTCCCTCTCTCTCTCTGTGTCTCTCTCTCTCTCTCTCTCTGTGTCTCTCTCTCTCTCTCTCTCTCTGTCTCTCTCTCTCTCTCTCTCTCTCTCTGTGTCTCTCTCTCTCTCTCTCTCTCTCTGTCTCTCTCTCTCTCTCTCTCTCTCTCTCTCTCTCTCTCTCTGTGTCTCTCTCTCTCTCTCTCTCTCTGTCAGTCTCGAGCCCACAACAAAACCCACAGCGGCGCTAGGTGCCCGAAGCAGAAATGCATCATCCTCCTAATATAGGCCTGTGGAAATGTCGCTCATCTTTCTTTTCCTTTGTTCCCGATCAATAAAAATATGTCAATAACAAGCCTACCTTTTTTCTTTTATAGTGGCACAAGAATTGTGCTAAAAATATACACAAATAGCTGGCTTGAATGCGGCAGTTGTGAGTCGGAGGAGTCAGAACTTCACGTCACGTAAAAAAAAGTCTGGAAAAGTGCCCTGTAGAAGTAAAACTGTTTAACTGCCGTCACTGGCTGACTGCACAGAGACAGCAGGGAGTCAGAGTGGGTGACGGGCCAGTGTTGGGCCAGAATGGACTCCTCTATGGCAGTAATGTGGCTGGAGTGCTAGCTGCCCGAGGGCTGGAGAGAAACTCGTTCCCCTCCCACAGTTTCAGCTGGCATCTGTCCCCCCCTTGCACCCCCCTTCGCTCTCGCCCGCCCGCCCCCCAAACGTCACCCTGCTGAGGGCGAAGGTGCTGGCGGGGTCATTACAGCAAACTGTCACGGCTAACTGTCACACGGCCCAGGCTGCTATGGCCTCACTGTCCCCGTGTCCGACCGCACGAGCTACCGCGGTCCAAACATAGCATCCATCTCCGCACTCCCTCTGACACAGCACGCACCAGTCTGAGGAAAAGACACTTATTTAGCTAGCGAACCGTTCAGGATGTTTCCGGGGAAAAAGACTCATTACTAACCTGGAAGACTGGAGGAGAGATGAGGAGTAAGAATGCCTTTTGAAAAATCTTAATAAAACGTGGGAAAAACACTGCAAGGAAGTAAGACGTAACAGGCAAACAAAGCAGGAAGAGAGAAGTGTGTTGTTGTATTACTAGAGGGGTAATAACAGCAGGGAGAGCATCTCTCAGCAGGGTGCTGAGGAGAGGCAGAAGATAGTGTGGAGCACCTGAGCACAGATGATCCTTCAGAGACTCTTCAGAGGAGAAGAGGCCCACTGACAGAGTGCCCCCCCCCCCTTCCAATCACATCACCAGCACACTGTCAGGGAGACCAGAAAAATATCAAAACACACCAAACAGAACAATAACTGTGTGTATGTGTGCAACGCATTCCCCAGAATAAAATTGAATTTTCATGTCTGAAAACCAGGATAATATGCACAATATCAACGTACATTTGAAAAAAAGCACGCTGGTTAATTGGATAACCTCGCTGCGTTTCCAACGTTAAACACAAACAAAACAACGTTGGTTCTGTTGAGGCAACTAAAGCAACTTGGTTAAGGTTAAGGTTAGGGTTTACAGGTCCATCACTCCAACCCCTACTCACTTAGGCACCAGCATCGGACGTGTGTGTGTGTGTGTGTGTGTGTGTGTGTGTGTGTGTTGTGTGTGTGTGTGCGTGTGTGTGTGTGTGTGTGTCCGTGCTCGCGAGTGTGTCCAGTATGCTTGTGTTTATGAAGCTGAGACCGCAACAGTGCATTTTGCAACAGTGCACTGCACTAATGTGTGCTCCTGAACACAGGAAGGCACATTGTGGATCATGTGACCACGAGTGTGTGTAAGTTAACATATGTGCACTCTTCCATGCAGGTGGCCAGTGTTGAGGAGTGTGTGTGTGTGTGTGTGTGTGTGTCTGTGTGTGTGTGTGCGTGTGTGTGTGTGCGCCCTGGCACGTTGCCAGCTCTCTATAGGGCTCTCTCTCCCTGTGTAAGCCAGTCTAGTTGTTGTAATCACTCCGCTCACTACCCTCCTCTCTAAACCTGATTTGGCCAGATTGTTTCTTTCTTCTCCTCCCTCGTCCGAGCCCCAACCCTCCCTCCTCTCTCCCTCCTCTCTCTACCTCCCTCCTCTCTCCCTCCTCTCTCTACCTCCCTCCTCTCTCTCCCTCCCTCCTCTCTCTACCTCCCTCCCTCCTCTCTCTCCCTCCCTCCTCTCTCTCTCTCCCTCCTCTCTCTCCCTCCCTCCTCTCTCTCCCTCCCTCCTCTCTCTCCCTCCTCTCTCTCCCTCCCTCCTCTCCCTCCCTCCTCTCTCCCTCCCTCTCTCCCTCCCTCCTCTCTCCCTCCCTCTCCTCTCTCTCTCTCCCTCCCTCCTCTCTCTCCCTCCCTCCTCTCCCTCCCTCCTCTCTCCCTCCCTCTTCTCTCCCTCCCTCCTCTCTCCCTCCCTCCTCTCTCTCCCTCCCTCCTCTCTCTCCCTCCTCTCTCTCTCTCCCTCCTCCCTCTCCCTCCCTCCTCTCTCTCCCTCTGCATCCTTCCCTCCCTCCCTCCCTCCCTCACTTCTCCCTCCTCTCTCTCCCCCTCCCTCCCTCCCTCCCTCCCTCTCTCTCTCCCTCCCTCCCTCACTCTCTCTCCCTCCCTCCCTCCCTCCCTCTCTATCCCTCCCGCCCTCCCTCCCTCCTTCCCCTCCGTGGTAATGGCAGCTGATTGATAGAGTTTGTTTAGCTTTAATTACAGTGCAGGTGAGTGGCCAGGCCTGTTCACTCCAGTGAAGCAGAAAACTCAACTTGGTTAGGTTAGAGATTGGATTTCCCAAAGTGAAATAACACTGTGCAGGGGGGGAAAGGGGTCTTCACACTACTTTATTTTGTCCCCCGTTATTGTTGTTCCTTTATTGTTGCCTGTGTATTTTTCCTCTTCATCTCTCGTGCTCATTAGAGGTAAATACATTTCGGACATACCTAAACCTAACAGCCACAATTTCCCCAGCTTATTACCATTTTCGGCGGCTCGCGCAAAATGTGATTCAAAACAAAATGTACGTCTCTGCGCAGCCAATGTTCCTCCTGCTGATTAGAGTAAACACAATTACTGCCCTCTGTCTTTCATCAATGTTACAGCATGTCAGCACCATGGACAGAGTCATTAGCTGGCACACGGGGAGAGAAGATAACGCTGGCAACATAGAGCGTCAGCTTAGCATTATTAGCATTCCTCATTGAAAACAAGGTGCACTGCTAGCCTCGAGCTACAACCGATTGTGCCTTAGGGAAACGGGACACGTGTAAAAACGGCGTGCCACGACGAGAAACGGCGAGACGTTTCAGGGTTTACCTTTACTATTCTACAACACTTGCCACCCTTCACCACCGCTCAAAATTGTTTACCATAATAATGTACAAATACCGTGCGTTGTTGACTTCCACACTGCATGAGCAGGCTTTGATTTACTTAAAGCTGATAATTACCTAAAGTAATTTTCATTCTATATGCATTGTGACATTGCGTTTGGAGTGTTCACATTATTGGGCAAATCCTCAAGTAATCGCCCATTACCTTGTTCAGCCTCGTTATTCAATCTAAACGGCCGGATCTACCGTTAGAAAAGAGGAGGACAGTAAACAGAAGAGAGAGAGGGGGGTATTATTATGAAGGAGAAAAGAAAGAGAGTGTGGACCTGTGAGGGGAATATATGAGAGGTGAGTCCGTGGAGAGGAATTCTGAGCAGCAGCTGAATCCTACAGGGGGCAGCGCAGGAGAAATACTCTCGCTTCTGCGGCACGTCTCCTATTCCCAGATGCCCTCTTGATCCTTCACCTCCTACATCCGCCAAAATCGTCCTCCCTGCTAAACTCCGGCTACGGCGCTCCACCATCATCTATAGCTTCCAAAAGAGCTGCATTTGAATCAAATCAGTGAGAATAAATAAATATTATGAATATTACATTTCATTATCTGTAAATATTCATTGAATAATACAAAACATCTTGGCATCATGTTAGACTACAGTTCTGTTAGACGCTGCAGAGTAGGCGCTTGGTGGAATCATTGGCAAAATTACAACAGAGACATCCATACATAATTCAACATTTATTACACTTATGTTTATGCAGTGATTGACTATGGAACATGGATAGATCCAGAAGATCTTTATGTGCCCAGTTGAGAACGGGTACCCTCCTTTTGGCTATTGAGGTTGGCAGGTTCAATTCTATTGCTGTGGAGGAGAGACTTTGTACTGTATGTGAATTAGGTGTTGTGGAAGATGAATTTCATTTTGTGTTTCATTGTACGCTATATGAGGAACCAAGATTGTCTCTATTTCAGTTAATGCAAAATAAGAAACCGGAACTATTTTGGTCAGGAGGTGATGCGAAGTTGGAATGGTTGTTCAGAGATGAAGTCTTCAGTTTGGCCAGGTTTATTGGGAGGGCTTGGCAACTCAGAATGGAGAAGCTGTTCATCTGAATATATAATTCTGTCTTGTTTATGTTTGAGCGTTTTGTAGCTTGTTTGTTGATTTGTTTGTATTGTTGAATGATTTGAATGATTTGTGTCTTGTAAGCCCAGACGGGCTGGGCACCTTGAATATGGTGCATGACACAGAAATAAAAATCTATCTAAAATCTATCTATCTATCTATCTATCTATCTATCTATCTATCTATCTATCTGTATTATATGGGACTATGAGACAAGAGTGAAGCTGTTCATAATAGGACTGTGCTAGCTATATTTCCTAGCGCTGCACACACCTCCACACCTGCTCTGGCCACTGCAGGAGATATGGTTGTTAGATACCTGCTCTGGCCACTGCAGGAGATATGGTTGTTAGATACCTGCTCTGGCCACTGCAGGAGAGATATGGTTGTTAGATACCTGCTCTGGCCACTGCAGGAGATATGGTTGTTAGATACCTGCTCTGGCCACTGCAGGAGATATGGTTGTTAGATACCTGCTCTGGCCACTGCAGGAGAGATATGGTTGTTAGATACCTGCTCTGGCCACTGCAGGAGATATGGTTGTTAGATACCTGCTCTGGCCACTGCAGGAGAGATATGGTTGTTAGATACCTGCTCTGGCCACTGCAGGAGATATGGTTGTTAGATACCTGCTCTGGCCACTGCAGGAGATATGGTTGTTAGATACCTGC
This sequence comes from Poromitra crassiceps, assembly GCF_964638095.1. Lineage (NCBI taxonomy): Eukaryota > Metazoa > Chordata > Actinopteri > Beryciformes > Melamphaidae > Poromitra > Poromitra crassiceps. The sequence continues at coordinate 9,075,475 of NC_139649.1, read as the reverse complement.
TCTGGCCACTGCAGGAGATATGGTTGTTAGATATGGAGGGGAATGGGATATGCACACAAGGGGGCCTTGAGCAAGGTAAATATTTGATATGTTTTGAAATATTTCACATGTATTGTGAGGATCGTTTCATGAATAAGACAAAAGCTGATATTCACATTATAAAATAAAGGAGTCCAGAAAGTAAAATAAGCATGGGCTGCAGAAATGTGGAGCAAACCAAAATTAACAAAGTCCTTTTGTGAGATTAAGCATGGCTAATTGAAAAATGATGAACCTATCCAAAAAAAAGAAAATATCACTGAGTCCAATTTAGATCAGGTAAATTATGTAGATGCTGTTGAGATGGAGATCGTTGTCAGTTGAGATTCCGTACCTGCTTGTGGGATGCGATAGGGGGCGCTGTGCTGTTAAATGGGACGGATGGAGAGACGGTTCTGGCAGTTCCGCCTCTACTTCCCACTCTCCCAGTCATTAACTCACCACTCCTCTCCTCTCTCTCCTCCTCCTTCTCTCCCCTGACAGTCCAATCCCCAAGAGGTGTTCCTCTCTCTCAATTCTATCTATCTTATTCTCTCTATCCCGTCCTGTCTCTCTGTCTCCCTATCGCTCTCTCCTTCCCTCTCTCTTCTCTCCTATCTGAGGTCAGCAAAATGGACCATTATTGGAGTCCGAGCTACTTGGGAGTCTTCCTTGTCTTGCCGTGGACCGCTGCTCATCTGTCTACACATGCAGCCTCCAGTGCTCCGGCTGCCTGAGTAGCGTCATCCCATACCCACAGCTATTCAGGTGCTCATCAAACTGAGAGGGAAGTATTAACAGCCATGATTTGGCAGTTACAGCCAAGGAATGTGTGAAGCTGCTGGGTACCTGTCATTTCTTGTTGTCATTCTCGACACCTGTCTATCGTTAGAGCGCTGCTTCATGGATATGCCACACTGGTTAGTATAAGGGAGAGGATGACGTTTACTTTGGCATTTTACGTGCAATAAGGTTTGATTGTTTTGAATAGGTTTTGAATTGTTAAAGCCTTCAGGTCAACCTGCTCCCATTGGTACTCGGATGTGTTATTACGGCCAAACCCCATAGCACCAGGCCGAGTTTGCCTTCTGATTGACATCATCAATACTGAATGATCATTGACTTCTCCCTGGTTGGCTATAGAGACACTGTGGAGCGCGTCATCATCCAGAAAGCACCCCCAATCCTGGCGTTCTCCTATGTCACGTGTTGCACACAAAGATCACATATACGGAAGATGAACACTCCAACTTACTTCCTTGACAGCTAGATCCACATTTTTCTTCTCGCCAATTCTCAATTGCTTCCTTGTTTTGCTCGGGAGTACAAAAAAACTTTAATTGGCTCTCTATAGAGACACTGCATGAAATAGGCCACGCCCATCACGGGGGAAAAGCTCCGTTCATTTCCACACACCAGCGTAATTTTCCTTGAATTAAACATAGCTAAAAGCTGTTGTGTGGTGGGGCTGCGCAGACAACAAATGTAAAAAATCGTCAGTTAAAGTTTTTTTGTACTCCCGAGGAAAACAAGGAAGCCATTGAGAATTGGCGAGAAGAAAAATGTGGATCTAGCTGTCAAGGAAGTAAGTTGGAGTGTTCATCTTCCGTATATACGATCTTTTTGTGCAAGGAAGTAAGTTGGAGTGTTCATCTTCCGTATATACGATCTTTTTGTGCAACACGCAAGCATGCACGTGACATAGGAGAACGCCAGGATTGGAGGGGGGGCTTTCTGTTTTCCCCCGTCTTGGGCGTGGCGTTACGCAGTGTCTCTATTCACCTTATTCACCACGCCCACTTTTTCTCTCTTCCGCGTTCAACGCAAACGTATTTGTTCTTCCGGTTCAGTGCTAGTTGCGAAGGCCACTAGTGGCTAATAATATTAGCCACTAGTTAGTTATGTTATATGGCAGTAAAATGCCACTGAATGACCAAATTGATATAACCGTTAACCATTTCGAGTAACACTGATTCCATACGGATCACCAGCGTTAGTTTGTTGTTTATAACGTGGCTATATTCATAACGTTTCTATCTCGGATGCGTTATTTCGAATCGCACATAGGTTACGCAACCTAACATAGGTGCGCAACCTAACGTCCACTCCACTAACGTCATGTTAAGAGCACAATATTCCTGGAATGCAAGTTTAACTAAACAGTTACATGTCCTCTGCATTCTACATAAAATTAAGATATTACGGGTTGTTTTATTTTGTATGTTACATACGTATTGGCCAAGATATGTTAGTTTATGGGGGAGTAATTTTGTCACTTAAGGAGCGGAGTGTGCGCAGCCATCTTGCCTGCGGAGTTTTTGGCAAGTCAAAACGGAAATACTATTACAAAATGACGTAATGCGGAAGCGTCCATGTGTGGGCAAAGAATAAGGTGAATACTTTGATATACTGTTAAGGTAAGATCCATCAGAGCGTTTATAAGCTCTCCTTGTTTACTTGTCAATCATCTGCTGTTGTTTAGGTTAAATGTCAGCCGTGGGCACTCATTGGTTAGGCTAGCTGTCAATCCAGCCACGTATTTGGTTGTGACTAAATAATGATTGTTACCGGCTAGGTGGGTGGGCCTAATCACCGTTAAAGACAATTGTTTTCACCTATTCGCAGAGGATGCACAGAGCGTAGTGTGTGAACCATTTGAGGGTGCCATGTTCGACTGCGGGGGAGGGATGACATTCACCAGAAATGGCGTGTTTTTGGGGAGATGTGTGGAGACTAGTCTCGAGAGAAGGACCGTGTGGATCAAACTTCATGCCTAAATGGCGGAGAGAGGTTGTTTTTGACCGAGAACTGTAACACAACCCCTAGGGACTGTTTGTTTTGTAGCATGTTTTGTGTCTGTTTGTCCTGTCTAGTATCCATGGGGCCTCTGGACGCTAGAGAGGAGCTTCAGCACAGCCACGGTGCGAGCAGACATCCTTCAGGCGTCACGTGACGAGCAGGCCAGACCCACCACGGTGCACCAAGGCACAGTGATAACAGGTGAGGCTCGCCCTGTGTGCGTATGGAAATGTTTGTATGAGTACAGGATTACAGCAGCTCCTTAGACGATGTTGTCTGTTATTCCCTCCTCATCATCACCTTCAATAAGTACTTTCACACTGCTGGCTCACTTTCCCCTGGAGAAGAAGGCTGTGTAGAGCTGGCCATGAGCAAACACCGAGGTAGGCAGATGCCAACTCGGTCCTTCTCTTGCCCTTGACTTTTGTTGATGGTTAAGTGAGGAAGCCAATCTGATGGGGAACTGCTGTCTGACGAAGGTGCAGGAAAGCTCATCATTTCTGTCATGGTGAGGAATTCTTGGCAGGAAGATCCTTTCACCTTGTGTGTCCCTACAGAAATCTCACGTTCACCCACCGTGTCCATCGTCTGCACCGCCATCCGGGTGGCGTTCTTGAGAGTGCTTTTAAATAACCAGGCATTTCACTTTTAAATAACTAGGCTCGCCCGCCGCGCGGCCTCGCCTGTCCTGCAGCTTGCCGCGCCGGCACCTGCGGCTTGCATTCGCAGCTCGGCCACTGCTCGGCCTCGCCCGCAGCTCGGCTGCTGTGTGGCCTTGCCTGCCCTATTGGCGCGCGCACAATGTCTCCCTCTCTCCCTCAGTCTCTCCCCCCCTCTCTCTCTCCCCCTCTCTCTCTCTCCCTCAGTCTCTCCCCCCTCTCTCTCTCTCTCCCTCAGTGTATCTCCCCCTCTCTCTCTCTCTCCCTCAGTGTCTCTCCCCCCTCTCTCTCTCTCCCTCAGTCTCTCCCCCCCTCCCTCAGTCTCTCTCCCCCCTCTCTCTCTCTCCCTCAGTGTATCTCCCCCTCTCTCTCTCTCCCTCAGTCTCTCCCCCCCTCTCTCTCTCTCCCCCTCTCTCTCTCTCTCTCTCCTCTCTCTCTCTCTCCCTCAGTCTCTCCCCCCTCTCTCTCTCTCCCTCAGTCTATCCCCCCTCTCTCTCTCTCCCTCAGTCTCTCCCCCCTCTCGAAGGGTCGAGTTGCGGCAAAATGTACTGTTTGTGATGTAGTTTGAAAGGGTCAGACGTTTAAAGAATCAAATTGTATATTATCTGCTTTATTTTATGCATTCAAAACGCAGCGCGTGCCTCCATCCTGGCTATTCATTGGCTACTGAGTGACGCATTTCCGACCTCCGCTGGCATCACTCTCTTAACTCGATTGCTCTGGATTAGATGAGAACGTGTGGAAGTGACGACGTCACACCAGTGGACATGGCCCTGTAGCAACACAATAAACGTATCTGTCGTTATGGTAAACATCAAACACACCTACTTAGTGTGGGTATTCATCCACAGTGACCCGGGGGTTAGCCAGAATGGGAACAGCGGTGCCATCTTGACACCGCATTGCCCATTCCTTCCCCATTCACTGGAATAAATGGCGTCTATGATCAATGCAGCAGAGAAAGAAGCCCATGGTTAGAATTAATGAGCGCTGGCCGGCTCCTGCAGTTTGTCTGCCGCGGTATCGACTCGTCTTATTTCAATGTCTAATTTGTTATCGCTCCAAACGTCTCGTTCTTTCCCCCCGCGGCCGTTTGAAGCGTCACTTTGCGAGCCGTCACCAGTTTGGCCGATAAACACCTCTATGAATGTTTTTGGGGCGTTGCGTTAGAAATGTGGGCGCGGCGTGCTGTGATTTCTCATCCCCCACGCTGTGACAGTACGATGATGCTCGTTCTCTCGTCGCATCTCTGACTGATGGATTGTTCTCGATTATTCATGAAACTTTAGTCTGTAACAGCGGCGAATTGTGAGCATAAATATCAACCACAATGTGGTACTGTTTATATATACACACACAATGGAGGAGGCCATGGTGTTAGGTGGGCAAATCAATAACTGTGTACAGTCCAGAAAGATCTGGCCGACTGTGGTCAAAAAATGTTATTTGAACGAATATGGAAAATCAACAAAGTGGAGTGATTTGACTCCATTTTCGCTCGTGCTCTTACAGCACACCATATCCTAGGCAATGCCTGGTGAATATATAGAACGTTTATTTTATTTTTTTATCCAGAGACTGAGAGTACCCGGGACATCATCATCAACAACTCGATAGGGCAATTAAACAGCGCAATGTATTACTTTTTAATTGTCAAAAAATAAACGCGCAAAACACATTCACTCAAAGTCGAGGATCCGCGAGTTGCACTTCTCGATATTAAACGTTTCTGACGGTCCCTAAACTTGTGTGCGGCTGGATATTGCGGCTCGAGCTAGCAGCTTTATTGGTAAATGCATCATCATTACAGCGTCTCAAGTCAACATCTTAGGTAATAATTTCATAAGGAGGGAGGTATGACAAAATCACAGCCTAACTAAATCCAAAGACAGACATATAAATAAATAAATAATATAAATCATGTGGGGCGGAAGACATCTTTACAAGACAAACACAGTGCAGGATGAGAGGAACAAGCTATACTTGTATAATATCTAGCTGCAGACTCTTTTGGTTTTGGAACAAGGGTTTATCTTACATTGATAAAAGACAGATAAACCCTGGCTATTTGTTGTTGCTATTAAGGGTCTGACAGCCATTCCTCCCTTTGAATGCACCAACAGTATGACTGCTTGGCGTACGGGGAGGGTGGAGACAGGCACTGACTTCCTGCAGTTTAAATCGACACCGTGGTGGTGGTGACCAGTCCATCTCCTCCAACCAATCAATCTAATCAAATCAATTTAACATAGACAATCATACTCTCTCTCTCTCTCTCTCTCTCTCACACTGGCATTCTATACAACAATATAGGGGACTGGTGTTTTGCGTAAACAAGTAGGCCAAGGTTCTTTTTCCGATTTTTGCAGATCATGAACGTGCAAATTGTAAGCTTTCAAATGATGTGTCATACATTGAAATCAAATCTGAAAATAGTTGAAGAAGATTACGCTTGTTTGAATGTTCGTACTCCTAAAAGCAATGTTCAGAGAAAACCGCCCTGAAAGATGGTGAACAAACAAACAAACAAGACAAAACACTTTTATCTTGATTTGTGCGATTTCACAGTTGCCTACTACTACTACTACCACTACTACTACTACTATGTTATCCCTTTCAGCAGACTGTGTCACAGATGTAGGAAGAGAGATATAGCAGAGAGGAACATAAGGTCATGGTATTGCAGAAGTATTAAAGATTAATAGATAGATTAATACATAATAGGTCATGGTGGACTTGGAGAAGTAGTCGGTTCTCCCCAACTGGAAAACAGAAAACTCAAACAAAACAAAGCCCTTTTTGATCTTCAGAGCTGCTAAAAAATGGATTGGAGCTCCATGCGGTCAGTTAGGTCTTGCATTCAGAATGTAAACTTAGGGGCTGCCGGGAAGGAGGCGGACATGACGGACATGACCTCAGGCTACTGTTGCTGTGTCTAATGCACCGACAGGTGGCCACCATCAAGCTTCGGGGGGGGGGGGGGGGGGGGGGGGGAGGCTCACCTGGCGCGTGCTTCGCCACAAACCCCCACCAAGATAAATCAAGTCTTTGATCTGCACCGAGAGGCTGGGGAGAATTCACTCGCTCAGATCAAACACAAATACACTTCTGCAGTACGGTGCTGAGAATGAGATTATAAAATGCAGGTGCTTAAAGTTTCCATTTGAGGTCTGACTCACTCACATGTACGAGCAAGCACTTTTTTTTTTTTTTTATATATATATTTATTTATTAGAGACCAGCAATATCAACATACATAGTAACATACAGTGTGTCTCATACATTTTTTTACAACGAGCAAGCACTTTTGTGTTGTTATAGTGCTCGTCTGCATAGTCAAATATTATAAGCAGCGGTGGCCATTGTGTATTTTGGACAATGTCTTCGTTTCCACTTGAGACGACAAGGCGCCAAGACAAAAATACGCAGCCAAGTAAAATTCATCCTCTTATCGTTTAAACTTGAGGCTATGAACGCTTAATTGTTGCTATTAATGTCAAAATCCTCTCATAATTCAATCCCATCACCTTTGATATCTCTTTTAATGTGTGTTTATGATTAATTGGGGATAACAACATTTGTATTTATTATTATTCTGCGGTGCATAAAAGGGGCCAGAACAGCATGCTTTAATTTCAATGGTGGTAAGTAATTTTCATTAAATGTCAATTTGTTATTAATTCAGAGCAAAGCTGAAATCAAATAGTGTTCATTAATCACTGTGCCGTCCAGCGGGCTGCTAATTAAAATGTTGGGGGGCGAGCTCGTTATTCACCGGCGGACCTGATTGTTAATGTCGACTCATTGTCCTCCTCCACCAGCCTATCATTTATTTTCTTTGGGTTTTCTTGTAAACTCGTGTTAATTATTAAATTGCTTTTTTTCGGAGGCCTTGTGACACTTTCCAGATAGCCGTCAACGTGCGGGCACAGAGAGGAAGTGCTGCTGTGGGCTGGACAGTGCACACACACACAACCGTGTACTGACTATCTATTGTCCACGAATTTGACAATCACACTGTTGGTAAGGCTATTATGTCTGCCATGCTTTTCTCTCTGGCTGTACCTAATGCCTTTAATCATGTCCGCGGGTCATTGTAGTATTAATGTGTGAAATAAATTATTATTACTGTAAATGTAGAGAAAGTACAATAACCAATTGTTCAGTGCAGTGTAATAAGCATTGCAATTTCACTGTCACACCTCATTTATTGTACATTGAATTTATGCCATCGTTAGTTTTGATGATTTTCCAAATCAGTGTACCACGTTCGATTTAGCCGTGTAAATTAGTCGTTTTTGATTTTCCTTTAAAAAACAGTCACAAGTATACTGTATAGGATTCTGTGGCATCTTTTCAGATGCTTAAACATCTTGACAACAAGAACTAAATACACATGCTGCTCTTGAGTACCTATTTGCCTATTGTCTCATTAAAAGTAATGTCTCGCAGAATCGCTTGAATCGTGTGCATTTAACTACAGCACTCATATTACAGTCAATTTCTCAAAGATCACATTTGTCCTTTTTGAAAGATGGACTGAATAATTAGCGCCAGGCCTTCTAACCAGAGGTCTCCCAGTCCCACAGCGGTGGGCACAGAGAGCAGCAAGGGCAGGTGCCTTGGCCTGGCACGCCTCGGCCGGGGATAGAACCTGTTTTCCTAGCCTCCTAGCCTCCTAGCCTCGGCTGGGGATAGAACCTGTTTTCCTAGCCTCCTAGCCTCCTAGCCTCGGCCGGGGATAGAACCTGTTTTCCTAGCCTCCTAGCCTCCTAGCCTCGGCTGGGGATAGAACCTGTTTTCCTAGCCTCCTAGCCTCCTAGCCTCGGCCGGGGATAGAACCTGTTTTCCTAGCCTCCTAGCCTCGGCCGAGGATAGAACCTGTTTTCCTAGCCTCCTAGCCTCCTAGCCTCGGCCGGGGATAGAACCTGTTTTCCTAGCCTCCTAGCCTCCTAGCCTCGGCTGGGGATAGAACCTGTTTTCCTAGCCTCCTAGCCTCCTAGCCTCGGCCGGGGATAGAACCTGTTTTCCTAGCCTCCTAGCCTCGGCCGAGGATAGAACCTGTTTTCCTAGCCTCCTAGCCTCCCAGCCTCGGCCGGGGATAGAACCTGTTTTCCTAGCCTCCTAGCCTCGGCCGGGGATAGAACCTGTTTTCCTAGCCTCCTAGCCTCGGCCGGGGATAGAACCTGTTTTCCTAGCCTCCTAGCCTCGGCCGGGGATAGAACCTGTTTT
>NC_139649.1:9041767-9061767 GCF_964638095.1 Poromitra crassiceps | reverse complement strand
TCTGTATTACAGTCAGGGCCTAAATTCATTTAGCAAACTAGGGGGTAATTCCCCCCTTATGTTCTTCAGATAAGATGGATTTATAGGCTGGGGGGGATCTGTAGACTTTCAGAAGGATTTATAGATTTTGGGGGGAATATATTAACCAGAGTTCTTAAGTGCAAGAGGTGGTGGCACCGTGGCAGTACAGTACACAAATGACATGAACATTTGGACACTTATTCAGCCGGTATCTTGCATGTGGCGTTCAGGTGCACTGTAAAAAAAATTTTTTTTTTTTTTTTATGATTTTAAGAATTGATTCTTGGGAGTTTGGAATCGATCCAGGAATCGTGGCATTAAGAATCGCGATCCTTTCAGAATCGATTTTTTGGAGCACCCCTAATACACACACACACACACACACACACACACACACACACACACACACACACACACACACACACACACACACACACACACACACACACACACAGAGGGGTGGGAAATTAACTTTTTTTGACCAGGGTACTGTAGTTATGACTCAGTGGGTGGTTTGCGTATTTAAAAAAAAAAAAAAGCATATTCTTATGCAAGTTAATGTTAGTTAGTGAACTAGCTGGCCAGCTAGCTTGCGCTGCCTGTCGCTGAGGTAAATAACGCTAGTAGGAGGAGGGGGGCCCCAAGAGTGGAGCGGAGGGGGCGGGGCTAGTGAAGGTATGGGTGTCTAGCTGGCCATTTTCGAGTGGCGCTTTGCAAATAACACGGCCATTAAGAGCCCCAAGGGCAATTTTTGATTTTTTTTTTAGGGGCATTTTGCCCACGAGCGCCTGCTAATTTCCTACCCTGACACACACACACACACACACACGCACACACACACGCACACGCACACACACTCGCACACATTCACTAACACACACATACAGTGTGGTTCAAAGGCTTACCTGAGTCAATGCCATTAGACTGCCATTGGAGAGATTGCTATAAGCTGCTATGGGCACCTGATTGAATGCAGGCCCAGGTGTGTGTGTCACTTCTTACCTTCAGCCTGAGTCACTATAAGCCCCACCTGTCCAACGCGTCCGTCAGCGAGGGGGTGACTGGTCGTAGGTAATTAAACCTTACGCACGCTACTGTTGCACGGTGAGGTGAGGCCGCCATGCAGCCGCCATCACTGTTGCACGAGAGACCGCCACAAGCCTCCATCCATTATTCATTGCTTTTTTGTAATGAGCTCAAAGCTCGCCACAGGGGGCGCCCCACTGCTTCGTGAGCAGGGCTCCAACCTTGGCACCAGTGTCCAACCATTAAAACAACACACACACAGGCACACACAGACACACAGACACACACACACACACACACACACACACACACACAGACACACACACACACACACACACACACACACACAGACACACACACACACACACCCTGCCATGCCACAAACGATAAGCCTGTAATTCATATGTAAAACAAGGGTTACCCAAATGATCCGCGACTGTTGGACTTGTGACGAGAGCGGCTCAAAATACCACATGAAACTCATTAATCAGAGATGCTGTTGGAGGTGAACGCAGCTGAAATCCTGGCCCAGAGGTTCAATATGCCTTCCAAATATTCAAATGTTGTTTCTCACAAATGGAGGGAAGATTTAGTCGTACATCGATCTAATCTGCTCTGAGCAAACATAAAAACGCTATACCGATACCTCTACTACAGGGTTTGAGATAAACTTCCTGAGGCACTTGAAATGAAATGTACCTTTCACTTGTCTAGGCACAAATGTTACAATTGTAAATTAACTTATCAAAGTTTCACAATTCACTCAATTCTGCTGATAAATTTGGCGTCGTGTTTCGCAAAGTCGAATAAAAAAGTGCTAAAATGGGTCCCCACATTATATACTCGGGTGATCGTTAATATACCTGGGCCCAAGTAAAGCCTGTGTGGGACTAATGTCGGTATTTTTCAAGCTGGACCTTATTTTCGTTTTTTGATTAACTAACTAATTAGAGCAGGATTTCTATTTTAATTGATGCAGTATTGAGTGAGATCCAGCCACGCAACGGGCTGGAACAGAGGCGGACGGGGGCACGGGGGCATAGCCGCACTGTGCATGTACATCCCGTAAAGAGCTTCTTTTTTGCCACGGACCGGCTCATATCGTTATTATACGATACAGAGAGAAATGGAAAACACTTCTATTAAACGCCATCTGCCTGCGTAAATGGCTGTGGGACAGGTGACTGTGCCCGAGAGTCTCGCGAGAGTTGCGTTGTTGCAGGAAGTCAGCTGTGGTGTGGCAGCCACGTTTTGCTTGGAGTAACAGAACGGGTAGCTGAAAGAATTTGGAAGTTGTAGCTGAATGTTTCGCTGATTTCCAGAATCTGGACGATGGATTTGAATTCGATGGCCGCCCGTATGGATGCAAACTGAGGAGCCGGGGATGGAGAGACAGAGAGGAGGTGAACAAACACAATGCTGCAAGGTAAAACAAGCGTTCATTTTCTCTCTCTCTCTCTCTCATTTATTTATTTTTCTTTCTGATTTTACCCCTAATTTTCTCACCAATTGTACTTGGCCAATTTCCCCCCGCTGCCCCGGTCGCTGCACCACCCACTGCCGATCTGGGGAGAGCCGTAGACTAGCACCAGGCTTCCTCCGACACATCCGCAGACAGCGGGGAGCTTTACCCGCAGGACGTAGCGCGTGCGAAGATCACATCAGACCAACCATGAGGAGGCGCTGGTGCAGCGACCAGGACACATACCCCTAATCCGTCTTCCCACCCGCAGACACAGCCAATCGTGCCTGTACGGACGCCCGACCAAGCCGGAGGTAACCTACGACCCTCACGTTGGTAGGCAGTGAATCTACCGCTACACGACCAAGACGGCCATTTTCTCTCTCTCTTTTCTCGGTGTGAAAATAAGCTAGTTTAGTGGACGTACGTGGGGGCTGCGTGATATGCACGCAAAGCGGCTGCGATCTTCGTCGATACTGCACCAATTTCAAAAGTTTCTTCTCACATTAGTTAGTTCAACGTTATGAAAATACAGTATAGGGTCCAGGTTCAAAAATCCCGACATTCTCCTTTAACTTGTCCGGTGGGGCAAGCAAATTCATCTTCCACTTGTCCGACAAAAAAATCCACTTGTCCCGGACGAGCGAACAAGCCTAATGTCAAGCCCCTAGCTCTATCACATATAAAACAAGATCTTTCCATCCTGTTTTCAAGCACAACTCCGTGATCAAAAAATGCCTTTTTCCGATTCAAAGTTGTGGTTAACTTATCGGCGGTCTCACTCACCAAAGAGAAAAAAGTATTATCTCGGAGCAGCCGCATGCTTTACATTCCCACAGCATTCACATGGCATACATTAATAACACAAAAGACCCGTCCAAAAATGCCTAGTCCTTTATCAAAAGGTGTAATTATAAATCACACTCGTGGTATCGCACTACGAGAGGGAAGAAGAGGTGGTAAAAAAAAAAGATGGATCATCACCAAAAAAAATGGGAACAGGGACAAAAAAGAAATGCTGTCAAGGGTATTATGGAAGTGTCTGAGAAGGAGGGCCATAGATCAGAGCGGGCGACGGCCATTTGTTCCCCAGGAATAATAGCCGTGATGTGTGTCGGACCCGCTGACCCGCTGCAACAATAAAGCCGAGCTGAGGCTGCCTAAGAGCAATGACCTTGTACCGCTGAAAGCTGCCCGAAACGGGGCAGGAAAGAGAGATGGATGAGAGAGAGAGACACGCGAGCGAGGGGAGAAACAATTACAATCTATATAAAGGCTGATTCCTGTCCAACAGCGCCACTCACTCCAGAGGGAGAAGATTGTTGTTGGCTGCCTCTTAACAGTAGAGTGGCGAGGAAAAAGGGGGATTTTTATTTTTTTATTTTTTTATAAGGGATGAAGGTTGCTGCTGAGGTGCTTTGAACGCACCTCACTGCTATATTCCTCGAATACAGCGTTCAGAGCACACAAACTGCTGGCACCTGCTGCAGCTGCTACTAAGACTAATAGTGTTATTCCCTCTGGGGCCCACAATGGCCTGGGCGGATTACTCAATTGCTGCCATTTTTACTTTTGGACGTGAGGTTGAATTTGATTCCACGCTCGGGCTCTGCGGTTAACATCAAAAAGCATGCTGTATAAAAGGCCTTACTCCTAAACCAGCCTCAGTCTTCTGGCTTTGATCAACTTTCTATGATGACTGTAATAAATAGCGATGTCCGATATTGGCTTTTTCGCCGATATCCGATATGCCGATATTGTCCTTGAACTCTTAATTTCCGATTCCGATATCAACCGATACCGATATATGCGGGTGGTTTTTCACCAAAACTAATTTCAGGTAACATCACATATCTCCTGCATAATTAACACATTATGCCTACTTTTATTGTGATGCCCCCACTGGATGCATTCATAAATGCAACAAGGCTTTCCAAATGTAATCATTCTCTGTGCACAATAAGAAAACTACTCCAAACAAACAGTAACACAGTATCTCAAAAACGATACATCACATCGCTTATATTTTGACATTTCGAGTGAGAGCAGAAGTAGCTCAAGAGTTTGATGTATATATATCCATGTCGTGTTAAAGTTGTGTGTCATTATTGGCATAAAAACCGATGCCGATATTTTCTGATATACATTTTTTATGCTAATTATCGGCCGATAATATCGGACATCCCTAGTAATAAACATTGTCTTTAGGCTTAAAAGCTTATGCATGATAAGTCAGGCTATTGTTAATATTCAGTCCTTCTAGATGGCAGAAAGCTCTAGTGTCACCTGGCCATGTGTCTAAAGCTGTGTTCACACCGAGATATTTATTTTTCGCTCTGTCGCTTGATTCAACCCTTTGGAATCGCTCTGTTTAAATCGCTCATCAACAGGCACACGAATTGACGGACATGTGGGGGATATAACGTTACGCAATGTCATGATGTTTGTCCACTACGAGCCCCCGTCATTGTTTACAAGCTATAGCCTATCAGCGTGCTCCTAACGCGAGCTCCATACCGGTAGTACAGACTTCACTTCATGTCAGCTGTCAGCCTGTCAATGCGGTTTGTTGCCACACAATAAACCAGCGGTTTGTTCCAAGCCAGTGTGATCCTTGACTCGCTCTCACACGGCAGCCAATCAACGTTGAACAGCGAGCGACTGATGCCAGCGTAATTTCAGCTTGAGTTGGGATATTTCATCTCGGGCGACGAGCGTATTTTCTCCCTATCGCTCTGTCTCTGCCGCTCGGACGACCAGCGATTTTTCTCCCGGGCGAATATACGCTCAATCGCTCGTTTGCATTGACTTTGTATGTAAACTCGATGCCAGCGAAAAACTTGAATAGGTCGGTGTGAACGCAGCTTAAGACATTAAGAAGGTAGCCTATCCCACAGTGTGGACCGAGGCTCACTGTCACATCTGAATAGTGAGGCACAAGGTACAAATCAAAGGGAGAAGCCATTCAGCCGCCCCAGAGAAAGGTAACAAAAGGCTCCTCTCCTCCACGAGCGGTGGGCTTCTTCTCAACAGATAAAAGTGTGCAGGAGACAGGGTGGCAGACTGCTGCTCATTGTATACCGAGGAGGAGGAGGAGGAGGGGGGGGGGGCACAGTGAGACGTGTGAAAGGAGCCATCAAGGTTGAATGGGCGAGAAGAGGAGATCTGTGGGAGCAAATGAAAAGGGCCTGGATCAAGCCATGCCATTGGCCTCAATAGGATGAGATGACAGCAGCGTGTATGGAGGTGGTCTCGACATGTGACCACCACCGAGCGTGTCATCACAATGCCAGGAGGGAGCGTGTGGTGGAGAAAGGGAATGAATATCTGTGTTGGCTTTCTCTTTTGATGTCACAAAACTAATACAGTAGGCAGGCACACAATCACGCGTCAGTGCAATGGGTTTTTGCCTACACGCGCCACATTGTAAGCATGTGTGCATTCAGAAAATGTCAAAGTGCAAAATAACATAATGTACTACATCATCATAATAATAATGAAATAGAAATAATAAAAATAAAAATCACACCCAGGTGAGAAGTAAGTGTTGCAGGTTTTGCAGGTTGCGGTATCAGTGATGTCATAGACACTGTGACATCATCAGCCACCACTGGCCCACTCGATGGCTGTGGGACATGACATCAGTCACATCACCCCACCAGTCACATCAACCCACCAGTCAACCCCGACTAGCGAAGGCCACCCCACGAGGATCGCACACTGAGGAGGCCATACCTGAGGATCGCACACTGAGGAGGCCATACCTGAGGATCGCACCCTGAGGAGGCCATACCTGAGGATCGCACACTGAGGATACCTGATCTTTTTGTGTATTTGTAAATACTTCCTTACTGTATGTACTTAAGTAGGATTTTCAGGTATCTGTACTTTGAATATTTATTTTTCTGACAACAATACAACAAATACACAAATATCTGTACTTTCTACTCCTTACATTTTCAAAACAGGCTAGTTTAGTTTTAATGCACGGCAGACAAAAACCATGTAATGTCTGTCTCTCTCGTCTCACGCTCTCCCAGCTTTCACACATTATGTGCACCTTTTTTTGTGGAAAACCATATCGCATAAATTATTAATCAAAGTATCGTCTTTATACATCTTAGATCATGTTGGAGGGGATCTACTAAGTTCAATAGTCTTTGAATCCTACTACTATATAAGAAGGCGTCAGGAGTGTCTGTCTGTCTGTCTGTCTGTCTGTCTGTCTGTCTGTCCAGAGTTGTAAGATGCACCGTTGCACCGATCACCTCCAAAATTGTTTGTCCGGTGTGGGTTGATGTCGCCCTTTTTTATTGGACGTGTCTCTGTAAAAACAAACGGTATGCACATCCTTCTTCTTTTTGGTGTTTTCTGGCAGTTGGCATCCTTTATGTGGCATTACCGCCTGGATCTATCCATCCACTGTTTCCCTAAATTCTCGATCTCCCGCCGGTAAGGCGTGGCGATGATGTCAGAAATCAATGATGATGTCACAAACAGTGATGAAGTCATAAATCACTAGATGTACAGTTCTAGATGGCTCAGCCTGGTGGCCAGGTCACATGATGTCATAAATCAGAGATTATGTCATCAGTGATGTGACTCCAGCAATTGCGATGTCATCAGTGATGCAACTCGAGCGATAGTGATGTCATCAGTGAGTGATGTCATCAACAGTGATGTCACTCGAGCAATTGTGATGTCATCCTTGAGTCATCAGTCATAATGGTGTCACAATGTCATGATGTAATAATGTTATGATGTCATACTGTCATAATGTTATGTCATAATGTATTGTGAATACACACTTCAGTCCCTTCATAAAGCCTTCTGTTTGAGACAGTGACAGACCTTGAAGGAATGGCTGATCCAGCAGAGCATCATCACGACGATCCCATTCTCAAGCTCCACGTTGTGGCTAAGGCAGGAGACCTGTACAAGCTGAGGACCCTGCTGCATCAGCACTTCAGAAGGCATCCGATCACTGATGGGAGGTTTGTGTGGTACTACAGAGCGCACACCACTCTGTTCTTAGCTGATGCCATAAGAAACAGCACACCTCTCTACAGGGCCGTGGCCCACGGTGACCTCGACTGCGTGCGGTTCATCCTGGAAGCCGGGGCCGATCCCAACAGAAGCGGACACTGGTCAGACACCCCGGTCCACTGTGATGCCCTAGCGGGAAGGCTGGACATACTGCAGGAACCCATCAGGTTCCGTGCTGCTGTTGATATGGACAGTGATCACCTTGAGATGTCTCTCTACATCAGTGCCAGCTACAACCACCTGGATTGCTTCCGCCTGCTGCTCGAGGCTGGCGTTCTGACCCGTGATCTGGCTTCTCGCCTGCTGGATGACGTGCTGCTGGACGGGTGGGGCGCGGCCTTCATCCAGCTGCTCCTGGACCACGGCGCCGACCCGGCCCTAGTGACCTGTGAGCAGGCACAGATGGAGGTGTGGGCGGATCCCAAGGCTCTCAGGGTCTTTCTGGAGGCCAAGAGATGTCCTCGCAGTCTAGCCCACGTGTGTCGGATCCGGATCCGCCAAGCGCTGGGCACACATCGCCTGAACCATGTCCACTCCCTACCACTAACGCCAGTGATGAAGGACTTCGTGCTCCACCAAAACTGACTTGAAGGACTGTCCGTTTATTTATTTTCATTTCCTAGATTTAGTTTTTCTGTGACGATTTCATACAAATCCAGGACCAGAGATTAAATACCACCAGCATACACCACCTATAGCCAATCCTCCTACTATAATTGGAGACCTGTGTGTCGGTGTGTGTTCGGTTCATTGTCTCCAGAGTCCCCACCCCAGAATTTAGAGCGTATAACGCATGAAAATTTAAATGTTATTATGACGTGAAGTTCACTTAGCTTACCGAAACAGCCAGTAGAAATACTTTTTACTTTTATACTTGATTACATTTCAGAGCCTGTAATTTTTCACTTTTACTTGAGTAAACAAGTTGAATCAGTACTTGTACTTTTTTTTGTTTTTTTACACACAAGTAACTGTAATACTTAAGTAAAGAATGCGTGTACTTTTCCCATCTGTGGTTCCGGCACATAGGAGATAACAAGTCAGATCAAGCCCCGTAATGCTTGATCAGCAAATTGAGCTAAATCTTCAAATCAATTTGAAAACTCACAGGCAGAAAGAAGCGAGGCCAGGATGATCATGGATCATTAAGTGAAAAAGAAAAAGGAAAGACATTAAGTGGTTTTCCAATGTTATATAGCCTGACAATTTGAATTTGAATTACACAAATGAGTAATTGTAAAATGTTTTTTTAACTCTGACTTTGATTAACTATATCTATTGGGGAATAAAGTTAATTCCTTCTGACTTTCAGAGGTTGTTGATCAAGTTTGAGCGTGCACTCTAATTAGCCCACGGCCCCAATTGTGACAGAAAGTCAATAATATGACGACGCCTGATCTGATCTGATCTGATGAAAAAGAAATATTCAAAGATATCTCAAAATACCTGCAAAAGTCAGTTTTGACCTACAGTACTTTTGACCTACAGTACTTTCAGCTCATCACCAACACCATGTGCAGCAGCAACACGTGAAGAATCAGAATCAGAAACACTTTATTTGCCAAATGCATCACAAGGACACACATGAATTCATTCTGGTATAACAGCAGCACAGCTCAACAAAATACAAAACACAGACAGGACATAGTCAAGACACACTCAGGACATGATAGAACCCATACATAGTCAAATTGACAACAACAACAACAAATAATGATAAAAGATACGCAGCTAAAAACACCCCTAAAAAGACAGTAAAGTTGTGACTTCTGGGTTGGCCTACAACCCTGCGGTACTCTAGAAGGCTGTAAAATAATGCTTGTGAAAATGAAGTGGAGCTTGTGAAATTGTGAACAAACTTAACAGTGCAGTGATGAGAATTAAGTTGCTGTTTCACACTTTCTCTCGTTCAAAAACAGCAACTCAGTGTCCAGCGTCGAGAGACGATTAACCCATTGATACCTGATGCAGCATTTGTGTGTATATCCCTCATTTGTGTGCGTATCCCTTTAAGACCGCGAAGGGATACACACACAAATGCTGCATCAGGTATCAATGGGTTAAGCACCTTTTAGGTCTTATTAGCAACTCAATCAATCCATCCATCAACTATGAGTCAAGGTGGCAAAGAAAGAAGAAATGATTCACAAAGCATATGATCTGCTTTGATCAAGCAAAATCAAGCCAATCTGGAGAAAATTAAGATTTTTCATGGCACATAAGAGGAAATCAATGTGACAAAATGACAAAAAAGTAACCAGTGTAATGCTGTATAGCTTATTATGGCATCAGGACAATGGTGACAGAGGAGAGTGGTGAAAGTCAAGAGGGGATGCGGGGAAGTGACGTGTGTCCGTATCAGAAAATGCTGAAATAATACTGTTGCAGTCGGTGTAGGAAATTGAAAAAAATATTTGGTGGGCAACTTTTGCCCCCGCTGTCTAAAAACTGGGGTCATTTATTACAAAACTTTGGGGGCACTTTTAAAAATAGTAATTAGTGCATAATGCTGCTAAAGAATAGTGTGAACAATAGCACTGTTTGTGTGAGTGTGTTCTTTTTCCATCTTCGTCTGGCAATCAGCTTGCAGGTGCTGAGTGTGTGTTAGAGATGGACATGAAAATGAAATTAATTTAGTGAAAAGAAAATTATCACAATCTTGGGGGCAAATTTTGCTCCTGGATCATGGTTTTTAGCGGCATTCTGAGATTTACTCGGGGCATTTTTGCCCTTGCCCCTGGCTAAATCCCTAAACTGGTTGCAGTATGAGAACATGATGCAGATACATTTCACCAAGCATTCGTTAAAACCTAAAGAGCATGCACATCCTCCAAACATCTCCTCCTTTACAGTATCTTCACTTCCACTCTTCTATCACTCGTCCATCTCCGGTGTCGTCTTCTTTGTCAAACAATCTACTAGCTAGTCCATCATCAGGGTCATCGTCACCATCCCAACCGCAGATCCGTTTGTCTTTGTCAGCATAGCCACAGCGGCTGCTGCTACCAGCGGATGCCGCGGGCGTCAGGCGATGGAGGCGTCGCCGGTGCGTTCATGATGTCTGATGTGTGTTGATGAGTGATGCGTCTGACGGCTTGATGTTGGGCGAAGCGTACAGTAATGGGGAGACAGAGGTCAGAGAAACCATTACCACGCTGGGGGAGGAGAGAAGGGGGGAGGAGAGAAGGGGGGAGGAGAGAAGGGGGGAGGGGCGGTGCCGTTGTCTTTCAACCAACAGGGCGGGGCTGCTGTCTTTCTTGTCATGACTGAGCGTCAACGTGCCGACTTTGCATTCATTATGGCGCATAAGACTGCGTCCCGACCACGCTTGTCATAAATACATGTCATGGGTGCCGGCATGGCGTACAATGTCGCTGTGATCGTGGCGGAGGCAGAGGAGAAGGTACTTTGTTGTTTTATGGAAAAGATTTGCTTCCCCTTGTCCTGTCTCTCCTTTGGAAGGTCTGGTACCACTGGTGGAGTGGACGCGTCTCATTTGGCATTGGATGAGGACATTGCATACCGCACGCATGCACACACACACGCATGCACACACACACGCACTCACACACACACACACACACACACACACACACACACACACACACACACTCTTACTTAGGTCACTTTTGGGGTATTTACGTAAGGGATAATGTATATTGAGGCGGTGATTACGGGGGAAATAATGACCGACAGGTGATGATTGAGCCCGACGCGCAGCGGAGGGCTTAATCATTCACCTGAAGGTCATTATTTCCAGTAATCACTGCCTCAATATACATTATCCCGCTTAGAACACGGCCTACAACTAAATCATTCAATAATCTGACAAAAATAATTATTCAAATAGATTTTTTAATAGCGTTTCCAACGGCAAAGCGGTTTCATTCGTAATTGGCACACAAGACACCACAGCTGCAACTGGTTGGCCTAATTAGTAGTGTTTGCTGACAAAAAGCTCTTATCAACTGATTAATCCAGGTGTGGCAGAGCAGCGGTCGGTTGTCGAGAAATAATGACCGGTGAATCTTGTTGATTGACCAATCAGAATCGAGTATTCAAGAGAGCCGTGTTCTAAATAGACTTATGGCTCATTTCCACCACATATAGCAGCACAGTACGGCTCTACTCTTACTGGCCTTACTCGTCTCTACCTGGATAGACTCTCTGATTCCACAGCAAGTCTACTTTCCTCCGCCCACAACTGGTCGTCATAGCGACCGCATATGATATCTTCCCTCCGCCGCATATAACGTTAAATGAACACACGGACATTTGAACAAACTGACGATGGAAAATAAATGGCGGATGAAATCCCTTGGTTGTATGTTGAATGCAGGAGAGGACGTGACTTTAGCTGCTGTGACTTTGGTGTTCAGTCAGTAGTCACTGCGACCATACCAGGAAGTAGGCTATAAAACGTATAACGTTAAAATTAAATCCATACACGCACATGCATTCACTGGAGACTTACCCTAACCCTAACCATAACCGCTACTTGCCTAAACCTAACCTTAACCTACTGTAACCCTAACCTAACCCTAACCACTCACCCCAAAATCAGCTTTTTACTAACTGGGGACACAGCTTTCATCCCCAATTGCACAAGCCGTCCTCAATCACCTGGCCTTAAGTTGGGCGTGTGTCCCCGATTTCCACTTAAGTAAAACCACACACACACACACACACACACACACACACACACACACACACACACACACACACACACACACACACACACACACACACACACACACACACATTTCCAGCAGCAGCGTCTTCTACTCGGATGACACATATTGTCTACGAGGGAAAGATCCGCTTAAATAAAGCCGTAAATTTCCATTTATTTCCTAAGCAGACTCAATTGAGACACGAGTTGACCCCAATCCTGTCATGCAAATAACTCCCCGCGTGCGAATAATAACAGCTCTTCAGACGAGGCGGCACGTAATTACTGTGCCTGACCTCTCCTCTCGCAGTTACCCGGCGACTACCCACCACAGCACCACAACATGCGCGCGGCCATTTAGCGCGCCGCGCTCCATCTATCAACACGTGTCACTCTGTTGTCCTCACGACAAGGTTAGCATAGCATTACGCCCGCCGCGCGGCTTCAACACGCCACGTAGCATTGCAAGGTTATAACTCAATGACAGTTGAACGCCGACGGATCTCCTCTTATTATGATGAGTTGGAACACCTTGATGGTGCGCCGCAACATTAGCGCACCATCTGGAAGGGTAATGTGACGTCCTCTGGAGTCGCGGGTTTGGGCCGCGTGCTGCGCGACAGGCTTGTTGACTAATATTTCCGCGTGGAAAATAACGAATGGAGGCACAGACATGTGAAGGACATTGAGGAGCTGAGAAGGGGGGAGGAACTGGGGGGGGGAGGGTAGGGGAGAAAGGAGACCCTTCAATCTGAGACGGGGGGGTTGTGACAAGGCGGGCGGCAGGGCGGATCCATCACACAGTCGGGACGTCGTGTTCCGACACTAATTCCGGGCCCAAAAGCTGTGGGTAATGAACATATCCCGTGACAAATGGGGGGGGGAGTGTAACGCCTGTAACGGTGTTGAAGCGTTGTCGGGGACGCATTTGCATTCCAGCAGACGTGCCGTGACACCACCTGGTGTCTGGGGACGAAGGAAACGTGAGAGAGGGGAGAGAGAGAGAGAGCGTGGTCCCCTCCGAGAAGAGCTTCTTCTTCCTCTTCAAGTGGAGATCAAGAAGAGGCTTTGTGGGTTCCTCGAGGGCAACGCAGGTTGAAGAAGAATGTATCGGTAACAAACGCACCCCGCCACGATTTGTGAGAACGAGTTTAAGCGGAGGCACTTCAATGTGAACGGAACGACGAGAGAGGGCACTGAGACGTGCTCGCACCTGGGTTGTGTTTTGTTGTTTGGGCGAGAGACATAATGCAAGTCTGTAAGGCTGCCAGCTTCACAGCGCACATCTCCTCCGTGGGACGTTTGATTCATAGCCCAGCAGCCTTTCACACTGTGTGCATAAAGAATGCTGACATAAGAGTCTCAACTAAACAAGTACAGAACCTGTACAGTCCCGTGGTGCGTATGGAAAGAAAGGATATAGGCAAAGACAGACAACTGTATAAGGAGACAGACTTCCAGTTAAGTTTTTCCCCCCAATATTTCATTTTCAACTTTTCAGAACAATGCAGACAAGACAAACGAACACACTCAGACATGCCTACAGGGTTGTAGACATGCCTACAGGGCTCAGACAAAGGGGGGGGAGATTGGTCAGGGTTAAACATAAATATATTATTGACATTCAATATTACGTGATTACCAGCCGTATCAGGTGCTTATGTGCTTATGAAAGATATTGTTCCTGGGATCCCACACAAGGGGTCCATGAGAAACCAGCCAGGCGAGTCACCCGTCAAACGGCTCCCAAATGGTTGAAAACTTTTGAAGTAAATTGATCCTCAGAAACGTAAGTCCCTCCATCCGTACAACAGAGGTCATGTCCGTCAACCACAGTTGGAAAGAAGGTGAAGAGGAGGACTTCCATTCCTTCAGAATGTTTTTTTTTTTTTGCAACAGTTGTCCCCTGTGTTAGACACTGTTGCACAGCTGTAGGGAAGTTCAGAGAGGACTGCCTCCAACTGGAGGGTTATTTTGTAGGCCTTAGAGTACCAATCAAATATTTTATATATTATATATTATCCCAGAATGCCAATGTTAAGTTAACTGATGTTTTTGTCTCTGCCTACAGAAGCAGTCATAATGTTTCTTGTATTCTGGCAATATCTACAGTATCACTGTCTAATATCTTGTCTTCTGTCACGTATTCAATTGTTGTTTTTGAGGGACAAATGCATGAAATCGGCTTGTCTTAAACCATTAAAATGCTCCTTCCATTACATCGGGGTTGGAGCTCCACTCTGATACTGTGGCAAAATGATATTATTCTGCTTATGCAAAGCAGATGGTGAAAGGTGAAACTTTGCGGATAAGGTGTAAAGATTCATAGTTTCAACAACAGACATGATTTGTAGAACATGATGATTCGCTCAACTTAAGCACTGTAAACCACAACAAATGTTGATAACTGAATTTGTCATTTGATGACCTTCTAATATCTCCTAATAAAACACTGCAGCAGTGCTGCACAGTGTATTAGCATAGTGGGTTATTAGTCTACAGTAGTTCAGCTCCCAGATAAGAATCTCTTACAATATAAGCCAACCCCATCATATCAGCCAGATTCATGGACTGAGGGAAATAGATACTTTTTGATAATGCCAAGTTGCAAAACAAAACATAAGTTGAAAATGATTAGGATATTTCAGGCAATATTTACCAAATAGATAGATTTGATCGATGACAGATTGATAGATTTCTATCACCTGGCATGCCACTTCACTTTGACTGTGTGTGTGTGGCAGCGCACTGACTGAAAAGAAGTAAGAACAAACTTCCAACCTGTTCTTTTCCCCCCGTAATCAATATTACTTTCCCTCAGGTGAGGCTTAAGAAAAAGGTTTTCGTGAAAGTCGTACAAATTCAATTTCAAATTGAATCGTTCTACTTGTGGGCAGGTGCTTTTAGTCACATATTAACATTTTATCACTGATGCCATCTTGACAGTTTCCCTTGGCAATGCTCAGATGGTAGGTTATTAACACACGCTGAGAGGGGGGGAAAAAATCCATATTCCACAACTTGTTGTTTGTCAGTTTGACAGTCGTCAGCATTAACAACATAGTCAGCCTGCAGGAAACGCAGCAATTACCTCTAGACGCTCAATTAACGAGCTTTGTCAAAATGTTATTATTACTGTTACAGAGCCTTATCAGACCTTGCCAGGCTCCTCTCTTCCTCCTTCTCCAACAGACACCGTCGAGTCGAGTGCACATTACATTAATTTTAGCTTTAAAATGGGAAGAATTTACTATTTAATTTTATTTAATTATTTTCATCAAAATCGCCGCGTTTGAGTTGGAAACACTCTGTGTGAATTAAAACTAATCCCACCAAAGTCATGCCAAAGAAACAATGTCTTCTAATGAAAATGCCACAAAGATAAAATGCAAAACATGAAAGAAAAAGAGCAAAGTTGGAGGAGTGAAGGAGCTTACACTTATTGGTAATTTCTGGCACGATACTATCAATAGTATGAATTTGAAAGGTTATATTGAGGAGAAGTTGAGAAAATTGGCATATGTTGTCAAAATAAGACTCGCTGTTTTGACAAGATATGCCAATCAATATTCAATTATAAATGAAAGGGCGTCCAGGTAGTGCAACACGTCCAACACGAAGGTCGCGGGTTCGAGCCCCCGTCTTACCTCCGGCTTGGTTCGGCCGTCCATACAGGCACAATTGGCAGTGTCTGTGGGTGGGGAGCCGGATTATTTTTACATGTGTCCTGGTCGCTGCACTAGTGCCTCCTCTGGGTGGTCGGGGGGTGCTTGTTTGGGGGGGAGGGGAACTGGGGGGGAATAGCGTGATCCTCACACACTCTACGCGTGAAGCCCCCCTTTGCTCGGATAACACCCATTTTCGAACTCGGCCTTCAGGTTTGGTGACTGCATCGTGCACGGTTTTGACACTGTCACGTTCTGACAATCTTTCCACAGACAGACATATACAGTGAACACCTGGCAAAGTACTCAGAACAGCGTCTGTGGTAGTTCCCGCAATAGGTGTCTCCAGGGACACATTTCGACCACACACACACACACACACACACACACACACACACACACACACACACGCACACACACACACACGCACACGCACACACACAGACTCGGAAGGTGATGCTGTTGCGGCTGCTAATAAGATAAAAAATATATATACATAAATTAAGGTGGGTTCATCAAAAGAAACACACTGGTTCTTACAGTTTACACGCCTAAATAGTCACATAATCATCTACTCTGCTGTGCAGCAAATGAACCTGCTGTTTCCAGTATCAGTCCACACAGTTACCAAAAGGTCAAGTGTGAAACTGCATTCCCATATTTGATTGTTTGTTGTTTAAAGTTCTCAGTGAAGTCAAAGAGCTTTGACACTGATGCTTTTTGCAGGCAGCCAAATCCTGTATTATTCTACTGATCTGAAAGCCAGTCACAAAATGGCGTGTCCAAAGTCCGGCCCGGGGGCCAATTGCAGCCCGCGGACCGATTTTAAACGGCCCGCTCCTTGTCTCTCTAAACATACTATAATTGTATTTTATGTGATTTTTTTTTTAAATAACCCATATGGTGCGAGAAACAGATGGCCCCCAGGTATTTTCACATTATCTAATCTGGCCCCATTCAAAAAAGCGTGGACACCCCTGATGTAAGCAATCACTACTTTTATAATAATCATAATCATAATAATCATAATCATAATGAGTTCATTCTTCTCATGTGTTGCACCATGCCTACAGAAACAGAATCAACTGCCATTATAACACAAACATTTTATGTAGAGGACATTTGGAAAATGAAAGAAATGGTGTCTTGTTCAGTGTCTGGTTCAAGAAGAGAGCCCATGGATTTTACATCCTTGGGAAGATTGTTTGATAAAAAAGTTGAGACTTGAGAGGTAAAGACATTTTAGAGGCCAAATAATATAAACTGAAATACTAAGCTGTATTAGAAAAAGTGCTCTTCTACTAGTACTACTACTGGTAATATTAGTATTAGTACTGTTGTTGTTGTTGTTGTTGTTGCTGCTGCTGCTTCTGTATTACTGGATGATACACTGAAATATATTTATGCCACATCTCCTTTGAGATTTTACCACATTTATTTGCTAAGCACACTTCTCTTCTCCCTTGTACTTGCCTATTTGATCCTGAGAGACCTTAGCAACAGGCACTGCAAAGGAGGACTGAAGGCTGTGTGGCAAAACACTGTAGGCAGAATCCCATGCAGGACTTCAAAACAAAACAAAAAACAGTTTTAAACACGTCTGCTGCTTCATATTCCTGGCTCTGATTCAGGGGTCTAGAGCCAATGTCAATGTCAGTCCCCCAGTTCCCCCCCCCCCCCACCACCACCACCAGCTATCCTCGTCACTGAAATGAGCCCCAGATGGAAATGGTGTAAGACTGTGAAATAATCATGTTGACAGAATTCAGTACCCAGTTAAAGGTCTCACTTTGACAAGACGAATCCTAGCCCCAGGCCTCCTCCTTTCTTTTCCATTCTCTCTCTCTCTCCCTCTCTCTCTCTGTATCTGTCTCTCTCTGTATCTGTCTCTCTCTCACTCTCCCTCTCTCTCGCTCTCTCTCTCCCTGTCTCTCTCCCTCTCTGTATCTGTCTCTCTCTGTATCTGTCTCTCTCTCACTCTCTCTCTCTCTCTCTCCCTGTCTCTCTCCCTCTCTCTGTATCTGTCTCTCTCTCTCTCCCTGTATCTGTCTCTCTCTCCCTCTCTCTCTCTCTCTCTCTCTCTCTGTATCTGTCTCTCTCCCTCTGTCTCTCTCTCTCTCCCTCTCTCTGTATCTGTCTCTCTGTCTCTCTCTCTCTCCCTCTCTCTCTCTCCCTCTCTCTGTATCTGTCTCTCTCACTCTCTCTGTCTCTCTCTCTCTCTCTCTCTCTCTCTCTGTAGCTGTCTCTCAGTGTCTCTCTCTCTCTCTCTCTCTCTCCCTCTCTCTGTATCTGTCTCTCTCTCTCTCTCCCCTCTGTCTTTCCTCGAGCACGGATGCTGGCAACATTTCAAGGCCTCTTATTTATTTATCAGCTCATTATGATTCTCTCCCTCAGAGAAACCTAAAACAGCCCTTATCACAAGTCTCCTTTGTCCCCAACTTCTTAGGAAATTGTTTAAGGGGATTATTAGCGAGGTGACACAGTCCATTGGAGGTAGCAGCAGTCATTTACATTATGAATCATTTCTCATGTAATAGGGTGCAGAAATGACCTCCGAGGATAAGCCTCGCTAGTGTGCTATGGAATTACATTTAAATTTGTTTTGGATGAAAGAAGAAATATCAGTAAAAACCTTAAGGAATATAGTTATTACACAGGGATATATTGCGTCTGATCTTCAGCTAGAGGAAAGCAGGACATCAGGTAAATTGATGTCAGTACCATACGGCTCCGTAGATAATCAGATTTGAAGATGAAAACTTCTGCATAATTTAATTTCTGTAGCGGTAATTTAATACGCAAATACGTCGCACGCTTCAGCGCTACGGCTCCAGGATGGAACATGATCTAAAAACCTAAACACCTAATGCAAAGATCAATTTGTCCCGTACTGTACAAGAGTGCGATAAACTCTTTCGAGAATCTCTTCGGGGTTTATTTAACAAGCCGGGGAATGAAGAACAGGAGAGGAAAATAAGACTAAAACGCTGACAAGGTGAAAATGAATGATTTCTTTCTCTCTCGAAGTTAGCAGGATTTGTTGCCTAGTGATGCACACCTAATTGCGACTAAAATTGACGTAACTTAATGTGTTCTGGTAGAAAATTTAATTTCATGTGTTACGGATATGAGCTTTCCAATTGAGGCCCAATTAACTTAACTGATTGATGTTGGAACGGCTTTAAGCATAACCGATAACAAGAGGAAAAATGTAAAAGAGCGAAATAAACAGAAATTACGCGTGAAGACGTGCGGACCTTTCCAGTGGTTTGTGTCAACGCATGGAGTGATGCTCGAGAGACGAGTGTGAGGGGACTTTGTGGAGTGGAACCAGCCTCCCCCCCCCCCCCCCATGTGGTAAATGGTTTGTGACTGCTGTTGAGCGATGCGCCCGCTCTAGGATAGCCAACACTAATGTGTTTTGCACACAATGTTTCATGCCGCATAGCGACTAGGGAGCACCATCCACAGACAAACAGTGTGTACGTACGCGGAAGACCCGAGTTAGACACACAAGGAGAGAGAATCCTGTCAAATGAATATTTGGCGTGATCTGATTTCACACCGTCTTTACCGTACGAAACAACCCACTGATCCATTAGACGTGCAAATTCAAACATGCACCACCCAACGCTAATGAGTATAAAGAAGAATGCATTTTAACGACAGGTTTAAAAAAAAAAAAAAAAAAAAAAAAAAACGGTTGGAGTGTTATATAGAAAATGCTGCACGACGGCGTTGAAAGGTAAACATCACCAGGTACTAAAAAACACCACTATAATTAGCATCTCAGCTGGGCGCATGACACATCAGATCGCGCTGCGCACCGATCGTTTGTTTTTTTGAAGATGACAAACTCAACGTTAATTTTCCGGGAAATCTCTAAAGAGGGAAAAAATGGCATTCCCAGTAATCATATGCGGCGTACAAAGAGCCATCAGTCACAGACAGAGGCGGGCCTCTCTGTGTTCTCCTCTGCCTCGTGTCTGCATGCTGCTGCGACCTCACCGCCGTGACCTCACTTGCATACAATAGAGCGGCATTATGTGATCAGTTATTTCTGGCAGCTCTTTGACAACAGTTTTCATCTTCATGGGGCCTCTTATTG
>NC_139649.1:9013239-9041567 GCF_964638095.1 Poromitra crassiceps | reverse complement strand
GAGAGAGAGAGAGAGGGGGGGGAGAGAGAGAGAGAGTGAGGGATGAAGGTGCTATGTAGAGCATGTGACTCTGGCCCAGGCTGGAGTTTGTAGTGGCGCTCCTCACTTTTTCCCCCTTCCTGTTATGTCTTCTTCATTGTGTTAACCCATCGATACCTGATGCAGCGTTTGTGTGTGTGTATCCCTTTAAGACCGCGAACCGCTTAAAGGGATACACACACAAATGAGGGATATACATGCAAATGCTGCATCAGGTATCAATGGGTTAAAAAAAAAAACTCCATTCCCTAACTGGAGAATCAACTTTTTTTTCTCTCTCTCAATTTCATCAGCCAATAGAAAGGAATGACAGCTGTAGAGCAGATTGAAACCAGACATGATGGCTATTCTATTTGGCAGAAAAATCCGCTCCGACACGCTCATTTCTGCTTCCGATGGCTTTCAAAGACCCCCGTCATATTTTTTGGGCCAAATTAATCTAGCTCTTTGAAAGCGTCAGTCAGCCGGCGTTGTCAGCGATGCCGGCCGAGTATCATTATGACTGTCCTCTTCCACAGATTAACTTGATGGAGGTGTTGTGTGTGAGAATGAAAATGGGGACTATTTGACAGATTATTCCATCCATCTAATCATGTTGTTTTTTTCCAAACATGTCTTCCTTGTCTTCTCTTTCTCCTCCTGCCTGTTTGACTAAAACGCAGCACGTTCCTACACAGAAAACCCCTCGACAATTTTATCCCTGGAAAAAAAATGTACTCGTCTGTTTTGGAATGACCCTCTGTGATGGTGACACTCTGCTGTGTCTCATCAAATTAATTAACCATCTGATGGATCATAAATCAGTCAACACATTAATGGGGCCTTGTGTTTTTTTCACGCTGATTCAAGCCTTTTACATAGGCTGTCATTGTAGAAAGTATATATACAAAGCTTCCTTTGAACAGAGCTACATCACAATCAGCAGGTGACTGTTTTGTCAGCTACTACTGTACTGTACATGGTCTACAATGGCTTTGAAAGTAGTCTACAGTACCTCTACTCTATTGTACCTGTACAGTACCTCTACGCACGTTTTCGTGACTTGCGAGTCAACATTCACGGTGTATGAAAATGAAGGCAAGAGACAGAAAAGTCATGATCACAAATTTGCTCGCACAGTGTTGCCATTGGAAATGCAACAATATGTTGACAATAAAGCAGGTATAAGCAAACCGTTGCTGTCAACTTTCAATCAAGAGTTGCTGTGAATCTTCCTCACTGCTTACTGAGATGAAAATCGAACACGCATTTCATAAAATGTGGTGGAGTGATTGGATAATAAAGCTAAACAAACTCTCCAATCATCCAGAATATTATTATTATTATTGTTATTATTATTATCGTTATTATTATTTATTTATTTTTTTACTCCAGGTGGAGTTCTTCTCAGTGTGTGCGAGTCGACGTGATGTTAGACCCTGACCTTTTGACAACTTTTCTCGGCACACAGCTGCGGATGAAACGCTTCAATAGTTTTCAAAATATTTCCATAACCAGATCATTGATGCAAATAAAATACTTCCCAGCGCCTGGAAAAGTGGATTGGATCATTTTAGGGGCGGTACTGTATATCTCAAAATGGTTTTAACCATTTATTGTGCATCATGAGCTGTATGACCTAAGTTACTCATCATCATGATAACAATGAGACCATGACATTCATAGTAGCCTAAAAACATAAAAAATAAGAGTAGAGTTTCAATAAATGCACGTTCGCTCGCACACGCACACGCACACACACACACACACACACACACACACACACACTTCAAACCCTAAAAACCTTGCCACACAGCTGCTGAAAAGATTGAGTGAAAATAACGATGGTAATTCTTCACAGTTTTCCTTGAGCATGTGGGCTTCTCTGTCACTATAGCGATTCACATCCCACATTTAATACCTAAAAATCCTTCAACTGAGCTTTTAGATGCATCTTGGAACACTGAGCTAACGCTCTGTGCTAACGCTCTGTGCTAATGCTCGAACGTGTCTGTTATACTGTGGACATCAGCAACAGCAGAAGATATATGTGGATTATTTTTATACATTTTCCATGCCAAGCTAGACACTAATCATGCTTATCTACAGTAATATGTCTTACAACACAGGTTTTGAGAAGATTTGAGGGCACAAAATGTTGCCATAATGGATGGGTTTTCCCCCCTTCAATATTCAAATATTTGTTTCCACCATCACAGTAACAGACATAATGCAAAAAAAATCTTTTTAATTTAAACAAGCAAGGTTTTTGAATATAGTGTGTGAGTCAGACTGCTGTGTCGTAACATCACGTTACTCTTTTGTTCTCCACTGTCCGACGAGACGAACACAGTGTTGGATGATGCTTTGAGCTGAACTGAATTTCTTGAAACAACGTCTAGAGGACAACGGTCATGATGCCAATTACATCCTAATTTAGTGAGCAGCTGAAACGCAGGCTATGGTTCACTCACTCACTCACTCACTATTCCCCATGTGGTGTTTATCATATAGTTCCATATACAGTTTACTATGGGGTATACGAGTTTGATCGTTCCAAGCTCGTCCAAGCTCACTCATCTTCTCCTTCGGTAAACACTTCGTTAAACACATTGCATTGTGCTATATGGGAGAAATTGTAGTAGGCTACATTCTCTGTTCACTAGAAACTGTTGCTCTGCATTGTGGGTATTTTATAGGGGACTATAGTGAATCAAATTAACAGTTGGGTTCGTACA
Organism: Poromitra crassiceps; assembly: GCF_964638095.1. Taxonomy (NCBI): domain Eukaryota; kingdom Metazoa; phylum Chordata; class Actinopteri; order Beryciformes; family Melamphaidae; genus Poromitra; species Poromitra crassiceps. The sequence goes on along the minus strand of NC_139649.1, from coordinate 9,038,811 downwards.
AAATGGCCAACACACTATATAGTCCACTGTTTCTGTAATAGGCACGGGTTTCGAGCAGGGGTCATGAGACATTAAACATGAAAGGAAATGTCACTATTTGACATCATGTTTTGATTCCCGGCGTACGAAATGTGTTTTCTGACAGATGAAAGGAAATCAAAGGAAAGTGCGTGTGCAGTCTTTAAGTGTCAGCACCTGCATTGAGCTGTTGGAGAAGGCTACATGCCGCTACAAATACATCAATGATCAGATAGGGAGCACCTGATTTGTGTGACGAGCGGTTCAATATGTCAATTCTCTTTTCAGGGGCCGAGTATACAGTAGGTGAGCAAGGATCATTCGTGACTGTGACAAATCTGGCAATCAAACAATTTACAATTAAAAGTTTGCAAATAATCTGCGGACTAAAAACAATTCAATCGTGAGAAACTAGTAAGAAGGTTCAAAATAAACTGATATACTATAAAACAAGATTAAGGTTTGGTGTGAAATGGCTTGGACTAGTGTCCTCTAGAGAGAGCGTGGCGTCAGCGGAGGACCAAAATGCGAGACTCATTAGCCAATGAACAGCCAGGAATGGGTCTCGCGCTACTTTTGCATGCTGAAATAAAGCCGATAATGTACAATTTGATTCAAGGGATGAAAACCCCTTTCAAAGTACAACACAAACTGTCTATTTTGCTGCAACTCGACAGTGCTGCTTTTTTTTTCCTAAAGAGTTCCAGGACCTTACTTCCTGGGAAAAAAACTGGTCCATTGGAGTGAATGGAGATGTCGGAACTCTTCTATTATACGGCTCTGGCTTGGACCAATTGGCTATCGATAGCGTTGGGAGAGCGCGGACAACTGTGATTGGATAGGAAGGAGTATGAATGAAACTGGGCATGGATAACAGAATGAATAGGGAGAAATGTGAATGGACAGGGCGTGGTGGCTTACAGTAGTAGCCAGTCTCTACTGGGCCGTGTTCTACGGGTCACCTGTATACGTCCGGATCCTCCTGGAAGCCGGGGCTCGACCCGAGCGGGATGCAGACACTGCCCACACACACCGGGGTCTGGCGTGCTGCCTGGACATACTACTGCAGGTATGAAGCAGGGGCATTGGCAGCATCAGAACGGTGAGAAAGGTGTCAGAGAGGAACCACGAGGGGATTTAGAGGTTCATGCCAGCTCCACCTCCTCCAGTGGAATGTTGTCTTAATCCAGGGGTGTTTTGGGAGCCGGGCCCCGGTGTTGGCTCACAGAGAGAGACAATTCTTCCAGGCGCGATCTCATCAATTTCTCAGTGAAGGGTCCCCATCCAATGTTCTCCCCCTTTTGTTGTGCTGTGACTTGTGTCATCTCCCAATTTATCGCGCTTGCGAGCGGGGGCAGTTTTTATCATGAAAGGTTTCTCTCCGCCTCCCTCTCTCTCTCCCTCTCCCTCTCCCTGTCCCCGTTCTGCTCTGTTTGCTGCTGCTGAAGTCTTGTGCAAGAGATCCCAGCATTGACACAATGTGGTCACAATTCACAAGATTGATTATCTTCTCCCGTTTATGATGCACTGAAACCTTATTTCTGCCAAACTCCCCGAACACTAACTTTTAGCTCGACATGTTTCTGTTACAGTGTAGCGGGTCTTCTCGCTTGATAAGAGTCAATAATCTATCTATATATAACATTGAGTATGTGGGCTCTGTCCACTTGTTTGTTTCAACTTCTGTGTTCGGCCACAGCTAGGCCGTTTGACGTGCGATCGGGCTGGAACCTTCAGGGTGTGTAAAGAGCAGTGCTCTGATGGAGCCGGATTCTTTTATTAGGGCAGATTCATTGCCCTGAGGCTGATTGCCCTAAGGCTGCCGCTATAGTTCAGTGATGATGTCATCAGTCTGAGGCTATATAAGTGATGGGAGTATAAGTGTGATGTCATCTGTGATGATGTCATCAGTGATGTCATAGAACAGACGAGGCCTCGACGCGCAGTGGTCATCGGTGATGTCATAAGAACATGTGAGCCCGCACAGCGGTCGAGCTGCATATGCAAGCTGCAGGGCCAGCTCGGCGAGCCCATGCAGCGGGCGAGCCTAGGCATCGAGCGCGCGTACCACTAGTACGGTATAAACACAGAACCAAAGGGAAATACTGAATAGCTGTCTACAGCAGTTTGCGGCAAAATAATGATATTGCTCTGTATTAGTAATCATATTTGTGTGGTGTTGTTTGATAATAACATAGAAAAGCTTAAAAAATTCATGCATTTAATAATGTAATACTTAATCAACAACACTGCAAACACTAACAACCTGAAGCACAGAATAAACTAAACCACTAAAGACCTGAAGCACAGAATAAACTAGCAAATAAAGAAATGTGCATTTTAACAAAACTAGGTAACAACAAAGTGCTTATTAACAGGAAAAAAAACACTTTGAAGTTACATTGTGGATTAGGCCTAACATTTCTCTCCAACTGTGTGGCAATCAGTCACAGCCAAACACCTCCCCGCTCTCCCAACACCATCTCCACCCACCACCAAGATAAAATGACTCCACCATCTCAAGACCACTCACCACTGATGAATATTCATAGCGGCCTGGTAATGGTCGTTTATATAATCAGCAGAGATGGGGTTGGAGATGGATCTGGGTTAATTATCAAGAGGAGTTTTAATTGCATTCTTCTTCACTACACAATGATGTTAGCGAATTAGCGAGACTCTCCCTTTGTGTGTGTGTGTGTGTGTGTGTGTGTGTGAGAGAGAGAGGGAGACAGAGAGCGAGAGAGAGAGGGAAGTAGGCGGAGTTCAACACTAGGGACAACAGACATGTTTTTTTTTGCTGCTTTCAGGACTTCAGTGGCTCGAGACGTGGAGCCAAGCGGGCCTGGGGAGACGCCTGCAGGAGTGGAGATAAGTGGAGAACATGTTCCTAATCCTTCCAGCAGGGGTCTCACACCCTCTTAACCCCCTCCATTGTTCTGGAGGCTTCAGCACTTCCTCGGGCTGGAGCCCCCTATAGGCTTGGATGCCAGGTCCACTTGTACAGTAGTTGTTGGCGGTTATGATGAGGGTTGTGTGTGAAGGCAGATTTCTACAATGGCCGCCGTACTGTATGTTGGACTGTTGAATCTGATGAGAACATTTGGGCTCTTAATCCAAAGGTACACACACACTGGGCTCAACACAAATCTCCCTGGCAACATGACAGCTGTGCACACATTCGATTGTTTGTGTTTAACTGCAGAAAGCTGTCGTTTGTTTCTAGCTCATATATTGTTTTTTTAACACTTCAGAAAGAAAGTGATTTTAATCATCACATATTCAACCGAGAAGACTGAAAAGTACGGAGGCGGTTAGCATCGCCGACTTCAGCAGCTCTCCCCGGAGCTTATACCTCGAGTGTCTCCTCCGACAAACATTGTCGGCCCAGTGATGACAGAAATGTCAGCGAGTGATAAATAGGAGCATTTTAGCGGGGATGAGGAGAGGTATAAGCTCCTTCAAACAGGGATCAGGTGGCAAAGAGGATAAGGAGAGGAGAGGGCTATAGGTGCAGGAAAAGTATGGGGCGGATTCTCCCGACGCTCTCCCATTTATGACAAGGGGGGGGGGGAGGGTGCTTTTCTCTCTCTCTCTCTCTCTCTCTCTCTCTCTCTCTCTCTCTCTCTCTCTCTCTCTCTCTCTCTCTCTCTCTCTCTCTCTCTCTCTCTCTCTCTCTCTCTCTCTCTCTCTCTCTCTCTCTCTCTCTCTCTCTCTCTCTGAATCCCTGGCTCTTCCTCACGGGCCATCAATCACCGAGCCCCCCCCCTCGTCCCCCCGCAAACCATTCATGTAGGCTGCCCCGTGGCCCAAAAAAAGAATGGTCTGTCATCTCTATGGTTAAATTCAATCCCATCCACTTGAACATGCATCGACAGGGAGCCGTCGAGGGACGCCGGCGTCATTCATCACGCCTCAGCTGCGGTTGATGCGGCGCGTGGCGGTTTTTTGCGTGCGTGCGTGGCGTGCGTGCGTGGCGTGGCGTGCGCGGCAGCAGCCCCCAGATTTGTCTTGGAGACGACGCGCGAGGGGGGAAGATGATGGGAGCGCAACGTGATCGGCAAAGCAATAGAGCATTTAAGCTTGCATCAGACAGCGTGAGATTATGATTCTCCCGCCCCCCCCCCTCTCTCTCTCTCTTCTTCTTCTTCTGTCTCTGTGAAGCCGGTAGCAGAGCACAGCTGTAGCTGTCTCCTCCTTTTAGCCCCCCCCCCCCTCGTCCTCCTCCTTCCCTATTCACCCCACTGAGCTTCAATATTGGCAATTTTGGGGTCACAATGGGTCCCAGTGGTAGGTAGAATGGATGAGAGGTCAGACCGTACACCTGTAAATCCCCGCGTGCGTTCTCATCTCCCTGTAATCGTTTAAGACGGCAAAGCAAGGGCCCAGATTTAGAGATGAGCTCGCCAGAGGGTCTATTTTGTGCAATTCTTTTTTTCATTCCCTCTTCATCTTGGCAGAACGTGCACAGAATGGCAGTAAAGTCGGAGCTACGTATACGTAATCTGTCTTCGGCAGTGTCGGGCAAGTTACTTTCAAAATGTAATAGACTACATATTACTAGTTACTTTTATTTGAGAGTAATACATTGCATTGCAATATTACTGTCTGTGTGTAGAGTATACTCGTTACTTATTACACTACTTTTGCATTACTTTCACCAAAATAACAGCAGTAGCAGAATGACATCGCCGCCCCGGAACCATCCCGGAAAATAATTTCAACCAAGTCACTGTAAACCGTCCAAAATTCTAAATCATCTATAGTGGTTATTTGCATAAAAACCCACACAATTTGATTAGGAAATGATTGTATCTTTATTTAAATATGTGCTTTGATCAAAAACAAAATGTAACTCAATTTGTAACTTTTGTTACTTGACAAAGTAACTGGTATAATATTACTGAAATCCTATTGGTAATAAGTTATATTACTGAGTTACTGCTAAAAGTAATATATTACATGTAATATGTTACTTTTGTAATGAGTTACCCCCAACACTGGTCTTTAGTAGCCTACTGTACAGCACAAAATAGACTAAATGTAGACTAAATGAGTGTATCTTTAGTAAACATCAATAAGGAAATCAATATATTTTGCTATTTTTAAGAATATAATATCAGCGTTACCCTTATTGTGCCGTTCACACAACACATTTTATTTTCTTTGAATACCAGCTGATTGTCAAATATCAAAATTGCAGCCAAAACTTGTGTCTGAAGGTGAAACTAATTTGCCAAGTTTGCACAGATGCATAATGATGGCGCATCTCAGAAAATCCAACTCATAGCTAATTACAATAACAAAATGTGTCAGTCATGCAAAAATTTAGCATAATGGCATTTTTTTCTCCTCCCCTTCAAGTGTGGCATGAATTATGTCCAACAATTCTTAAACATTTCACAAACTTCATAATTTATGGTCCTTGTCGTGTCTTCAAAACAAAGCGAAGCGAACGTCGTTGATAATGATGCTAATCGCCCCTCTCAATTTAGGGCCCTTGTTTTTTGTCTGTTGTTGTGTCTCCAGCACCGGTCCATCTGAATACGCCCCTCCATCATCGTTTCCCTAATGAGTGTCTTGTCTGCTGCTGGCATTTTAAGTAATGCCAAGAGATGGCATCCATTCTGATTGCTGCTATTTGTTTAGAGGGGCTCTTTTTTGTTGTTTGGGCCGATTGCATATTTGCAACGCTGCCGGCGATTTCCTCGTCTGTTCTGTGCCGTAGCCTATTGGTTATTAGCTGGTGTGAGCGATAAACAAATCATTTACCGATAAAAGAGTTCACTGAACTCATTTCCTCCTCTCTTTATTTACAAGCATGGGCGTGCATCTGTTAAAAAGCTACAGCCTGGACCACCTCACTCTGTGTAAACTACAGCCTGGTCCACCTCACTCTGTGTAAACTACAGCCTGGACCACCTCACTCTGTGTAAACTGTAGCCTGGTCCACCTCACTCTGTGTAAACTGTAGCCTGGTCCACCTCACTCTGTGTAAACTGTAGCATGGTCCACCTCACTCTGTGTAAACTGTAGCCTGGTCCACCTCACTCTGTGTAAACTGTAGCCTGGTCCACCTCACTCTGTGTAAACTGTAGCATGGTCCACCTCACTCTGTGTAAACTGTAGCCTGGTCCACCTCACTCTGTGTAAACTGTAGCCTGGTCCACCTCACTCTGTGTAAACTGTAGCCTGGTCCACCTCACTCTGTGTGAACTGTAGCCTGGACCACCTCACTCTGTGTAAACTGTAGCGTGGTCCACCTCACTCTGTGTAAACTGTAGCCTGGACCACCTCGCTCTGTGTAAACTGTAGCCTGGTCCACCTCACTCTGTGTAAACTGTAGCCTGGTCCACCTCACTCTGTGTAAACTGTAGCATGGTCCACCTCACTCTGTGTAAACTGTAGCCTGGTCCACCTCACTCTGTGTAAACTGTAGCATGGTCCACCTCACTCTGTGTAAACTGTAGGGGTGGGGGAAAAAATCGATTCACCTAAGTATCGCGATTTTTAATGTCACGATTTTTTGGATCGATCTTTTATTCCAGAATCGATAATCGCAAATTAAAAAAAAAAAAAAAAAAAAAAAAAAAAATTGGGGTGCTTGCAGTCAGGCCACTCACTGAACAGCAGGCCAGGCGCCGCCTACTGGTTTACTAGTGGTTTTACTACTTTATTAGTTAGTCTGAAGTAATAATTACACTTCAGGGTTAAAGTGGGTGCATCTCATTGTAAAATTGGACTTCAAACGGCCCAAATCTGGCTTCAATCGGCCCAAATTTCACGCGCGTTGGCCCATATCGGCCTGGCCTGCTTGGTATCTAATGCCCGGCCTGAATTATGATCCCAGTCCGCCCCTGTTTTTAACTATATCGCCCAGCCCTACTCATGATATATAATATACAGTCTCTAGTGTATGATTCAACTTTTCCCATGTTCTAATCTAGTGTAAAAAAGCAAACAAACTGAAAAAATAAAAGAAAAAAATAAACAAAAATCGCAATAAATCGTAATATCGAATCGCAATAATCGTAGAATCGCAATACTTAAGAATCGCAATATAAATCGAATCGGCACCCAAGAATCGTGATAGTATCGAATCGGGAGATAAGTGAATCGCCACAGCCCTAGTAAACTGTAGCCTGGTCCACCTCACTCTGTGTAAACTGTAGCGTGGTCCACCTCACTCTGTGTAAACTGTAGCGTGGTCCACCTCACTCTGTGTAAACTGTAGCCTGGTCCACCTCACTCTGTGTAAACTGTAGCCTGGTCCACCTCACTCTGTGTAAACTGTAGCCTGGTCCACCTCACTCTGTGTAAACTGTAGCCTGGTCCACCTCACTCTGTGTAAACTGTAGCATGGTCCACCTCACTCTGTGTAAACTGTAGCCTGGTCCACCTCACTCTGTGTAAACTGTAGCATGGTCCACCTCACTCTGTGTAAACTGTAGCCTGGTCCACCTCACTCTGTGTAAACTGTAGCCTGGTCCACCTCACTCTGTGTAAACTGTAGCCTGGTCCACCTCACTCTGTGTGAACTGTAGCCTGGACCACCTCACTCTGTGTAAACTGTAGCGTGGTCCACCTCACTCTGTGTAAACTGTAGCGTGGTCCACCTCACTCTGTGTAAACTGTAGCCTGGTCCACCTCACTCTGTGTAAACTGTAGCCTGGTCCACCTCACTCTGTGTAAACTGTAGCCTGGTCCACCTCACTCTGTGTAAACTGTAGCATGGTCCACCTCACTCTGTGTAAACTGTAGCCTGGTCCACCTCACTCTGTGTAAACTGTAGCATGGTCCACCTCACTCTGTGTAAACTGTAGCCTGGTCCACCTCACTCTGTGTAAACTGTAGCCTGGTCCACCTCACTCTGTGTAAACTGTAGCCTGGTCCACCTCACTCTGTGTAAACTGTAGCCTGGTCCACCTCACTCTGTGTAAACTACAGCCTGGTCCACCTCACTCTGTGTAAACTGTAGCCTGGTCCACCTCACTGTGTGTAAACTGTAGCCTGGTCCACCTCACTGTGTGTAAACTGTAGCCTGGTCCACCTCACTCTGTGTAAACTACAGCCTGGTCCACCTCACTGTGTGTAAACTGTAGCCTGGTCCACCTCACTCTGTGTAAACTACAGCCTGGTCCACCTCACTGTGTGTAAACTGTAGCCTGGTCCACCTCACTCTGTGTAAACTACAGCCTGGTCCACCTCACTGTGTGTAAACTGTAGCCTGGTCCACCTCACTGTGTGTACACTGTAGCCTGGTCCACCTCACTGTGTGTAAACTGTAGCCTGGTCCACCTCACTGTGTGTAAACTACAGCCTGGTCCACCTCACTCTGTGTAAACTGTAGCCTGGTCCACCTCACTCTGTTTAAACTGTAGCGTGGTCCACCTCACTCTGTGTAAACTACAGCCTGGTCCACCTCACTCTGTGTAAACTGTAGGCTGGTCCACCTCACTCTGTGTAAACTGTAGCCTGGTCCACCTCACTCTGTGTAAACTGTAGCATGGTCCACCTCACTCTGTGTGAACTGTAGCCTGGACCACCTCACTCTGTGTAAACTGTAGCCTGGACCACCTCGCTCTGTGTAAACTGTAGCCTGGTCCACCCTACTCTGTGTAAACTGTAGCATGGTCCACCTCACTTGGGTAAACTGTAGCCTGGTCCACCTCACTCTGTGTAAACTGTAGCATGGTCCACCTCACTCTGTGTAAACTGTAGCCTGGTCCACCTCACTCTGTGTAAACTGTAGCCTGGTCCACCTCACTCTGTGTAAAACTGTAGCCTGGTCCACCTCACTCTGTGTAAACTGTAGCCTGGTCCACCTCACTCTGTGTAAACTGTAGCATGGTCCACCTCACTCTGTGTAAACTGTAGCCTGGTCCACCTCACTCTGTGTAAACTGTAGCCTGGTCCACCTCACTCTGTGTAAACTGTAGCCTGGTCCACCTCACTCTGTGTAAACTGTAGCCTGGTCCACCTCACTCTGTGTAAACTACAGCCTGGTCCACCTCGCTCTGTGTAAACTACAGCCTGGACCACCTCGCTCTGTGTAAACTGTAGCCTGGTCCACCTCGCTCTGTGTAAACTGTAGCCTGGTCCACCTCACTCTGTGTAAACTGTAGCCTGGTCCACCTCACACTGTGTAAACTGTAGCCTGGTCCACCTCACTCTGTGTAAACTGTAGCCTGGTCCACCTCGCTCTGTGTAAACTGCAGCCTGGTCCACCTCACTCTGTGTAAACTACAGCCTGGTCCACCTCGCTCTGTGTAAACTACAGCCTGGACCACCTCGCTCTGTGTAAACTGTAGCCTGGTCCACCTCACTCTGTGTAAACTGTAGCCTGGTCCACCTCACTCTGTGTAAACTGTAGCCTGGTCCACCTCACTCTGTGTAAACTGTAGCCTGGTCCACCTCACTCTGTGTAAACTGTAGCCTGGTCCACCTCACTCTGTGTAAACTGTAGCCTGGTCCACCTCACTCTGTGTAAAACTGTAGCCTGGTCCACCTCACTCTGTGTAAACTGTAGCCTGGTCCACCTCACTCTGTGTAAACTGTAGCCTGGTCCACCTCACTCTGTGTAAACTGTAGCCTGGTCCACCTCACTCTGTGTAAACTGTAGCCTGGTCCACCTCACTCTGTGTAAACTGTAGCCTGGTCCACCTCACTCTGTGTAAACTGTAGCCTGGTCCACCTCACTCTGTGTAAACTACAGCCTGGTCCACCTCGCTCTGTGTAAACTACAGCCTGGACCACCTCGCTCTGTGTAAACTGTAGCCTGGTCCACCTCACTCTGTGTAAACTGTAGCCTGGTCCACCTCACTCTGTGTAAACTGTAGCCTGGTCCACCTCACTCTGTGTAAACTGTAGCCTGGTCCACCTCACTCTGTGTAAACTGTAGCCTGGTCCACCTAAAGGCTTTTTTTCCAGATTCCCCCCCATATCTTCTCCCCAATTGTACTTGGCCAATTTCCCCCCGCTACCCAAGTCGCTGCTCCACCCTCTGCAGATCTGGGGAGAGCCGTAGACTAGCACCATGTGCAGTTGTCAGCCGCTTCTTTTCACCTGACAGCGGGGGAGCTTCACCGGTAGGACGTAGCACGTGGGAGGCTCACACTATTCCCGCCAGTTCCCTTCCCCCCCCGAACAGCCGCCCCGACCGACCAGAGGAGGCGCTAGTGCAGCGATCAGGACAAATACCCCTAATCCGGCTTCCCACCTACAGACACAGCCAATGTGTGCCTGTATGGATGCCCGACCAAGCCTGGAGGTAACACGGGGGCGCGAACCTGCGACCCTTGTGTTGGTAGGCAGGGAATCTACAGTACCGCTACACTACCCGGACACCCACTCTGTATAAAGGCTCTTAAAAGAATTGTGTACATGTGTATTCTAGTCCACCAATATGATCACATCCTTGAATAACAGGTTGAACTCCAGATTTGAAAGTCTATCTCCTGTACCTCCTGTTTTGTTATCTGTGGTGGTGGTGGTGGTGGTGGTGTGTGTAGTGATTTTTCTGCGGAGAACGCACTGCACTTTTGGGACACTTTGTGCTAGAAAAACGGTCACGATCCTAATGGCTATGTGCAGCTCTGTTGGTCTATAAGGCCCAGCAGGTGGATGCCATTGATCAGAGAGAAACCTCAGTGTGTCCCCCTCCTTCAGCTGAGTGGGGAATATTCCCTCCCCGCTAAAGTGTTTGGCCCCTCAGGGGGAGGCCGGGCACAAACAGTTATGCAGCTTTATTGGACTTATATATCTGTTTTATGTATTAGCGGGCACATAGCTCTGAAATATTTACATTATTCTAGACACAGGCGAGGAGAGTTCGCAAAGTGCCCGCAATCTAAAAACAATAAAGAGCAGTCTATCTCTTTATCGCTGCCATTTTATGAAATGACTTGAGGCAGGAGATGATTTTATTGCCGGAGTGTGGCGGAGAGTCCGAGAGCTTTTCTGCCTCTTCCTCTTCAGAGTCCTTTAAAGGTGGCTGATTTTATGAAGTGCATCTTAATACTGCATCACAATAGAAAGCAGCGGCCTTTTAGAAGACGCCCGGCTGTCACACACGACTCTATTGATAAATCATTCACTGCTATAGGCCTTTTTTTAACTTGCTATATCATGGCTAATTCTTAGCAGAATGAAGAAGTCAAGCCTCTGCTACTGGCCCGGGGCCTCTTTGTGAATAGGGATTTGTAGTCTCTTTGTGTGGTCACTCTGAGGCTAACGAGCTTCACTGATCAGCACACTTTGCATACTGTAACATTTTGCTATTTCACTGCAGACAGTAATACGTTTTTAATGACCAAACTCCTCACTTTCCAATTTTAAGTTCAATTTCCCCTTTATTGCCATGCACTCAGGCTAGCAGCTGAGGGGTTTCTCTGTTACTGTATTTGCAACACATAGCACTGTTTAGAGCGAATGGGTTTCAGAGGTGGGAGCTGGAGTCACATGACAATGAGTGACAATTTGAATTGCTTGAGACTTGATGCATGAAGAGAATATACAGTACTTGAGATTGACTTGACCTGGGTTCTGCTGACTTGGAACTTGACTTTGACATGTACGTGACATGAAACGTTTTCTAAAGTCTGTTTTTTTTTTTGAATTTGTATGAAATGAGTGTAGAGTATTTATTGAAGTTGAAACCGATTCTAGAAATGATGCTCTTACCAAGTTTTTATCCGATTGAAACCATATTCTTGCATTGAAAAGTCCTAGATATTTATTCTTTTTAAGATTTAAATTGATAGTGGAGTCTTGATTTGTTCTGACTTGACTAGGTGTTCTAGATTTAGACTTGAAACTTGTATTGGTCCTCGAGCAAACTTGACTTGATCTTGCAATGATCAAAAATATACTTTATTTCCAATTGTATTTCCTAAAATACAATTTGGGGGAAAAGGGAGTTGGAACATTATTGAGGCACAGGTTTCAGCAGCGTTGCTCTGTGAGTGAGTCATGATGTGGAGTCACTGTCCATGGTGCTGATTCCTTCACCAGAGTTCAACTTTAATGAAACTGCAACACACCTCAGAGCAAAGCTGACTCCAACATATCAAAACATTTCTCATTAGCTTCCTGTCTCCGCCACTCCTCACCAGCAGTGTTTGGAGTAACTAGTTACTAAGTAACTAGTTACTGTAACTTAACTACTTTTTTCAGTAACTAGTAATCTAACTAATTACTTTTTCAAATTCAGTAACTCAGTTACAGTTACTAAAATAGTAACTGGGCTAGTTACTAGTTACTTTAGGACAGGAAAATAACGGACAACTTCAGAGGATTACCCAGTTTCTGATCCTCAGACCTAGTCCTAGTCCAGCCGCAGCCAGAGCCCCAGAGGCTCATGACCTTGATAGGCTATAAGCCTCCCCAATAAGTGAAAGTTCAATGCCACACTGTGGCACAGCAACACTAACATAATGTGTGCATTAATAACAATCGAAGCAGACTTTTAAAAGTAAGCAAAAGTTACTTTCCCTAGAAACTAATTACTTTGAAGTAACTGGTAACTTTAAAGTAATTAAATTACCTTTTGAGTGAAGTAACTAGTAACTGTAACTAATTACCAATTTTCAGTAACTTTCCCAACACTGCTCACCAGACATGATCCATACTCTGGGCTTTAGCGGCTGCGGTGTCAGTCTGTGTGTGACCTTATGGAGGGTTCATGCTGGCGTGACCCCTGAACAGCTTGACCAGTCAGACCCACATATGCCCCCGTGTGAAGAGACAGGCCAGACCGCCAGACAGCTGCTCCTCTCCTCTCCTGACCAGACTGCCTCCACGCAGCCATCAGACACCATGCTGCAGGGGCAGCTGGACAACACTGATAAGGTCATTTTGCACATGCATATAGACACATGCACACTACGTGACACATACCAGAGATGATGTAGCCCGATCCGTTCTTTGTGAAAGCGTAAATAACGCAATGGAATCCGATACGTTGCTCGTCGACACGATGACGTGGTCTACGGGTCGGCTATTGTGTTTCGTCAGATCGATTCATCTCATTGTGGACGGCCACAAGATAAATATGTCCCTTCTGTTTGCAACATGGGGCTTTGATTTCACTAACTACTTATTTAATTGACGACACATTATGGAAAAGTGATGCTAGCTGTCGTCGCCCAACGGGATGAGGTCTGGATGTTTACGGCTATCACTCTCACATCGAGGAGGCGACAAAAGCCTGGTGTGGCAGCTGGATTTCTTTCAAACCTCCGTAAAAAATAAATAAATAAAAAATAAACCTCCGTAACCTATACATCAAAATGAAGCATATAATCTAGTTTTTAGCTGTATGTGTTAATTTCCTCCCTTTAAAAAAACGTTCACAATATAAAAACAACAACATTTGACCTTGTATTTCAGTCAATATTAACCCATTTAAGATGTAACATGCTATCAGCCATATATCAGCCATATAGGTTTCATGTGGGAGAGGGGGAGAGAGAGGGGGAGAGAGAGAGAGAGAGAGAGAGAAATGAAAAGTATGCTACAGTATGAGGACATATATTTCATATATGCCTATATTAAATCCATTTGATGCTTTGAAGGCACGACAACTGCATTGCCGATGAATATTAGGTGAACAAATACAACATTTGCCCAATTTAATGTGACTTCTGGTATAAACCACGCCCATGTACGGTCTTCTGGTCTAAACCACGCCCATGTACGGTCTTCTGGTATAAACCACGCCCATGTACGGTCTTCTGGTCTAAACCACGCCCATGTACGGTCTTCTGGTCTAAACCACGCCCATGTACGGTCTTCTGGTATAAACCACGCCCATGTACGGTCTTCTGGTATAAACCACGCCCATGTCCGCTCTTCTATCCACATACAGAGAGACAGATAATGTTGTTGGTTGAACATACAATATACAGATACAGCTATAGATAATGACATCTCTGGAACACACACACGCACACACACACACACACACACACACACACACACACACACTAACTATGGACACCAAACAAAGTGCCGATCACATGGATGCAGATGGGCACACTTGAGAGCATTACATGTGACGGTTGTAAATGCACTTTGGCAAATGTAAGTGGGCGCCCAGATAAATGGAGCTTACCCACAGCAATACAAATAGAGTGGCGAGCAGACAGCACACATTCCCACAGACAAGACAAGTGCAAACCATTTACGCATTCCACATTTTTCTCTTTGTTGTGTGCAATCATGTCAACTGAACCATGAGGGAACAGTTCAGTGTGTGAGCAAATCAAGAATCAATGTAATGATATGGCCCATTAAGTTATGAAATGAGGTTCTTCACAAATTGTTTTGCTTCTAGTAAATTTCTCTCCAAACAGGTTCTTCTGTAATGGGCTGGAAAGACAAACACCTCTATCAGCAAGTCAACTTCAAGCTCAATATTGGTTTCTGCTTTTTGTGCATGTTGGATAAAGGACATCATGAATCTTGTCTGTTAGCAAACTGGAGATAAAGCAGCAAAGTCTTTCACCCAGCTCAGGGAAATTTGACGTAAACCTAATACCATCAGATACACTTTACTGCATTGCACAGTGCGATTTAGCAATTGCATGACTGTAAACAATAATTTTAGATTCTATAGACAAAATAAATAGTGGCAACCTTAATGCGGCCTCCATTGAAATGTTTAACCCACAAAACAGCACGGAGACCTGAGGGAGGACATTGACGTGCCGCAAAGTCAATCTCATGCGAAGCCTGTTTTACATTTTCAAAACGGTCATACTCATTTTCTGATATTAATTTCATCAACAGTGACTAAGCTAATGTGCCGTGACGGTTGTAATTATAAACATAATATGGAATGCAAGCACCTTATTACGATCAGGGACACGCGGGGATCCAGTAAGTAATCATGTATGCTGCTTGATATATTCAACCTTGTGTTGGACGGCCCTTTCTCAGCACGGTGTTAGCGCCCTGTCGCCACTCATCAACTTTAGATTTTGAAACCGCGCCGCGAACACATAACGAGAATAATGTTGCCGCATGCAAAAATAAGCGTGGAGAAAATCTCTCTTACCTTTACTTATATTTTTTTCCACAATTTTTTATCCCATTTTTATCCCCCATTAGTGCTAATTTAATTTATTTATCCTGGTTGCTACTCCACCCTCTGCCGATCTGGGGAGAGCCGAAACTGGCTCCATGCTTCCTCCGAGACATGGGCAGTTAGCCAGCCGCTTCTTTTCACCTGACAGGGGAAGCTTCACCGGTAGGACATAGCACGTGGGAGGATCACGCTATTCCAACCAGTTCCCCTCCCTCCGAACAGGCGCCCTTAACGACCAGAGGAGGAACCACATCAGTAGGGGTGGGAAAAAAAATCGATTCACCTAAGTATCGCGATTTTTAATGTCCCGATTTTTTGGATCGATATTTTATTCAAGAATCGATAATCGCAAAAGCAAAAAAAAAAAAAAAAAAAAAAATTTTTTTTTTTTTTTTTTTTTTTGGTGCCGCAGTCAGGCCACTCACTGAACAGCAGGCCAGGTGCCGCCTACTGGTTTACTAGTGGTTGTATTACTTTATTAGTTAGTCTGAAGTAATAATTACACTTCAGGGTTAAAGTGGGTGCATCTCATTGTAAAATTGGACTTGGTCCAAATTAGGCTTCAAACGGCCCAAATTGGGCTTCAAACGACCGACATTGAGCTTCAAACGGCCCAAATTTCACGCGCGTCGGCCCATATCGGCCTGGCCTGCTTGGTATCTAATGCCCAGCCTGAATTATGATCCCAGTCCGCCCCTGTTTTTAACTATATCGCCCAGCCCTACTCATGATATACAGTCTCTAGTGTATGATTCAACTTTTCCCATGTTCTAATCTAGTGTGAAAAAGCAAACAAACTGAAAAAAGAAAAGAAAAAAAGAAACAAAAATCGCAATAAATCGTAATATCGAATCGCAATAATCGTAGAATCGCAATACTTAAGAATCGCAATATAAATTGAATCGGCACCCAAGTATCGTGATAGTATCGAATCGGGAGATAAGTGAATCGGCACAGCCCTACACATCAGCAACCAGGATATTGCATGTTTTGGTGAAGGGGGTTCCTATATGAAGGAAACCCCCGGGAGGCACGGGGAGAACATGCAAACTCCACACAGAAAGGCCATTTTGACGGCCCCACCCGGGCGGTGGGCACTCGAGGACATGCGGACGGGCACGCATTCCTTCAGCGTTCACAGTGCCCCAGGTGGGGAATCGAACCCAGCACCTTCGAGCTGTGAGGCGACAGCGCTTACCACTGCACCACCGTACCCCCTCTGAAGAAAATCTCTCTTAAACCAGCATAACTAAATCAAGTCGGCAACGTCATACCGCTGAAAACTCCAGGATGAGTCGGAAGAGCGCCACATGAGAGGAAATCATTTAGGTTCATACCACCAGTGTTTTCCATCACTAAACATCTTGACGTCAGGCTAAGGCTAAATAGTTCACCACTCTGATACATGCATTCATTTATTGGCTGGTGGTATTTATGAAGAGAGAGAGAGAGAGATAGAGTGCCTTCAGCATCAGATATGCATAAAATGCTCTATATGAAAATCATCACATCTGCTCCATAATGAAGGACCCCGTTGCAAAAGGCTAAACATCGCCAACTCTGTTTGAATTTTTAAAATCCCAAACAGCATTTGTGCAGAGGGTGAGAATGCAAATGCATTATTAATATTCCACATGAAAGGGGGAGCATTAGCCACAGATTATATCATTCAAATGAAAATGTTTAGTATTTGGTAACATTTGTAAAAGAAAAGTATGGGACACGGGAAAGAACTAGATCAGCACTTTGCAAACAGCGAGGAGTATTTGAGTTGGAAATTCACCTCTTACATTTAGAGAGAATAGATGATGCTATATAGGCTCAAACAATCCAGATGAAGGAGAAGACATTCCTTAAAGGGATAGCTCACCCTAAAATCCAAAATACATATATTCCCTCTCACCTGTAGTGCTATTTATCCATCTATATCGTTTTGTGTTAGTTGCCTGAGTTTTGGAGATATCGGCCGCAGAGTTTCTGCCTTCTCTCCAATACAATGGAACTGGATGGCACTCGGCTTGTGGAGCTCAAAGAGCCAAAAAAATACATTTGAAAAACTCAACAGCAATGTCTCTTTCCAGAAATCATGACCCCGTTACTCAAGATAATGCACAGACCTCGTTATGAGCAGTTTCATGGAGGAACTATTTTATTTTGACCAAACTACAGCCGCTAGCTGCTAGCTAGTTCCTACATGAGACTGCAAAAGAAAATAGGTCCTCCATGAAACTGCTCACAACAAAGTCTGTGCATTATCTTGAGTAACCGGGTCATGATTTCTGGAAAGAGACAATGCTGTTGAGTTTTTCAAATGTATTTTTTTGGTGCTTCGAGCGCTACAAGCCGAGTGCCATCCAGTTCCATTGTATTCAAGAGAAGGCAGACATCTCTGCGGCCGATATCTCCAAAACTCAGGCAACTATCCCAAAACGATATAGATGGATAAATAGCACTACAGGTGAGAGGAAAAATATGTATTGTGGATTTTTAGTGTGAGCTGTCCCTTTAAGAAATAAACCACGAGTCACGACCATGCCATATATAGAAAGAGACTTGGCTATAAAAAGAAAGTTGGAGAGGCATACTGCATTGTAACTGGAAGGATTTTTCATAGAGCTGTAACAGGCCCGCATCGCTTAGTCAAAATGGTCTGTCAAGACGTGTAGATCACCTCATGTTATTAATATTTAAAGGGCACTATCAGTGTTTCTGACACATGAGGCCTGTCATTGTGTGACAGGAGTTAACACTGTAGACACTAGAATGGCTTCTTCTTTTTACTGCCATGTTTTTCAGCCTTTATATACTGTACGGGCGTGTCAGTGCCGTGATAGGCTTACAGATGTTTTTGAAATACCCTATTGCCACAGTGCCGCCACAAGTGGGTGGATTTTTCTGTTCCCTGTGTTTTTTTCTAACACCAGTTAGAGTCCAACAAGATGTCAAATGAAAGCTGAGAATCCACAGATTCTAATGGTGGTAATATTATCACTCTGGGTCCAAAACTCTCTGAACTAGCAGCTGAAGAGGAACCATTACTGCTGCGACAGGCGGCGGAAATAGGGTACCAGTTTGAAACAGGTAACGTCTGTATAGCGCAGGGGGGTTTTCAAAGTGTCAGGGGGGAGGCTCCAAGCAGTTTCAGGGGGGGCTCAGTGGAAAAATATGATATTTGATTAGTTATTAAATTAGTTATCAAAAAGAGAGCTCACAAGATGGCCTAACTGTGTGTGATTTGTTTAAAGAGATAGTTTAGAGATAGAGCAGGCTACTTTTGGGGAAGTTTTTAATTTGGTGTAGTCTGATGTGTCAAACAGTAATATCAGGCTATCTTAGCTCAATTGTTGAGTGTCTATGGGATCAAATAACATAATCATGATCCCATAGGCCTCCAGGAACTGAGCGACGGGGGGGTGCTCCTTTTCTTTTTCCAAGCTTTGTCTGGGGGGGGAGGCCCACAGTCTCAGACTTTGAAACCCCCTGGTATAGTGTATCTGGAAGTGTTTTTTTTGCTTGAAAAGGAGGGAATGGATAAGATTGTTGTTGGGACTGGTGCTGCTTGCTGCATCTTCCTTTACTGTAAGACCCACTGAAGTCAGTCCCAGAGAAAGAACGTAAAAGAAAAAGTAAAAAAAAAAAAAACACACACCTCCAAATGTCCGCAGCAGCACCTCTCCTCGCATTGATTGGTAATTAAGAGCCTAGTGTCCAGGACATAAGTCCACATTACTAAGAGCATGAACAAAAAACCCCCACCTACATGTCCATTAAGGGCTCACTTTAAGCCCCGGGGCTGCAGAGGGGAGCTTCGTAATAAAGTTAGCGTCTGTCATAATGTAGCTATACCCCCCTGTGGATCACAGTTCATTAACACGGCTACGGCCTTACAAGAGTGTAGGGGCGAGGAGGTGGCAGCGTATTGATTACAACTCCACCGCCCTATACATGCACTCACGCACGGCCGCACACACACACACACACACACACACACACACACACACACACACACACGTGCACACACACACACACACACACACACACACACACACACACCGACGCAGCCCACACCTGACCCATGTCAGCCCCGTGCACGCTGCGGCCAGCGGTGATGACTCAGCACTTTTACCGCAGCAGCAGAGCGGAGTTAAAAGGGGGAGTGGAGGAGGAGGAGGAGGAGGAGGAGGAGGAGGGTGGTGGCACCCTGCCAACCCATCAGAGTGGTGAATGTGGCGTGGGTGGAAGGGTAAGAGTTGGAGTGTGTGTGTGTGTGTGTGTGTGTGTGTGTGTGTGTGCGTGCGTGTGTGTGTGTGTGTGTGTGTGTGTGTGTGTTGGGGGGGGTTGGGTGATGATGTCATCTGATGCTTGAAGTGATGGATAACCTTACGAAGAGGAGAGGGGCATGCACACACACACACTCACACACACATAGAGTACACATAAACATGAGCGCACGCACACACACACGTACACACACTCTGATGCACAAAGAGACGCACACAGAGTTTGCACACGACACCCCCGCATCATCCAAACATTTGGGACGACACAGTCAAACTCTCGCTGTCTGTTACTCACGCATGCATGCACGCACACACACACACACACACACACACACACACACACACACACACACACACATGCATGTACAGTACACACACTCACATGCACTTCCAACACACACACTTGGCACGCATGTGCAGCACACGCACACACAGAGGCATCCACCCACGCTCAGGCACAGAGTTCTCTCTTGGCATTAAAGCACTTCTTTGGCTCTGATGTCTTGTCACTTATCTTAAGCACTGGGAAGATGTGTGCCTCTGGGGGAGGAGAGAGAGAGAGAGAGAGAGAGAGAGAGAGAGAGAGAGAGAGAGAGAGAGAGAGAGAGAGAGAGAGACAGAGAGAGAGAGAGAGAGAGAGAGAGAGAGAGACAGAGAGAGAGAGAGAGAGAGAGAGAGAGAGAGATGACACACAAGGCAAGCCAGCTCCATTCTGCTGACTGCTCAACTTTAGGCGTTGGCGAGTGGAGATTAACAATGACGGCATGTGCTAACATCCATCCAGAGTAATGCGTGATTCATTTTCCGCAACTTTTTCACCGTCCAAATTTCAAAGTCATCTCAAGTTAAGTCTCACAGAAGCCCTGCCAGGCCTTTGACGCCGATATATTATGATTAATCACAATTTACACATTCTTTACAATGTGCACTTATCTTTTACAACGAGGAAGGCTGCTCCATTTCAAATAGCCCTCATAGGCTAACGTCAGTTGCCAAAGATGATCAGAGTGAGATTTTTTTTTTTTCGGAATAAGCTGTTTGAATCACTCAATATATTTTGTATTTCTTAATCTACATTATAGACACACCTGGATGCTTGGTTGGGAGTATAGTGAGGCTTGGAAAAGAGCCCTCTTAGGGTGAAGTGCTGCACTGCTAGATCATCTATTAAGTACAGTAGCCGTTACAGTAATGATGAATGCTAAGTGAATTCCATATTGTATTGATTTTATACTTCTCATACATGTATGTCCAACTACAGTAGCAAGGATGAGTAAAAACTCCCGGTTCCTTAGTTGTTCCTGATCTGATGCCCATAGTGTCTTCATGCCTGTCATCTGCACTACGTTTCTGCTGTTTGTTCCTGATCTGATGCCATAGTGTCTTCATGCCTGTCATCTGCACTACGTTTCTGCTGCTTGTTCCTGATCTGATGCCATAGTGTCTTCATGCCTGTCATCTGCACTACGTTTCTGCTGCTTGTTCCTGATCTGATGCCATAGTGTCTTCATGCCTGTCATCTGCACTACGTTTCTGCTGCTTGTTCCTGATCTGATGCCATAGTGTCTTCATCCTTGTCATCTGCACTACGTTTCTGCTGCTTGTTCCTGATCTGATGCTCATAGTGTCTTCATGCCTGTCATCTGCACTACGTTTCTGCTGCCTGTTCCTGATCTGATGCCCATAGCAGCTTCATGCCTGTCATCTGCACTACGTTTCTGCTGCTTGTTCCTGATCTGATGCCCATAGCAGCTTCATGCCTGTCATCTGCACTACGTTTCTGCTGTTTGTTCCTGATCTGATGCCCATAGTGTCTTCATGCCTGTCATCTGCACTACGTTTCTGCTGCTTGTTCCTGATCTGATGCCATAGTGTCTTCATGCCTGTCATCTGCACTACGTTTCTGCTGCTTGTTCCTGATCTGATGCCATAGTGTCTTCATACCTGTCATCTGCACTACGTTTCTGCTGCTTGTTCCTGATCTGATGCCCATAGCGTCTTCATACCTGTCATCTGCACTACGTTTCTGCTGTTTGTTCCTGATCTGATGCCCATAGTGTCTTCATACCTGTCATCTGCACTACGTTTCTGCTGCTTGTTCCTGATCTGATGCCCATAGTGTCTTCATACCTGTCATCTGCACTACGTTTCTGCTGCTTGTTCCTGATCTGATGCCATAGTGTCTTCATGCCTGTCATCTGCACTACGTTTCTGCTGCTTGTTCCTGATCTGATGCCATAGTGTCTTCATGCCTGTCATCTGCACTACGTTTCTGCTGCTTGTTCCTGATCTGATGCCATAGTGTCTTCATACCTGTCATCTGCACTACGTTTCTGCTGCTTGTTCCTGATCTGATGCCATAGTGTCTTCATACCTGTCATCTGCACTACGTTTCTGCTGCCTGTTCCTGATCTGATGCCGATAGTGTCTTCATGCCTGTCATCTGCACTACGTTTCTGCTGCTTGTTCCTGATCTGATGCCATAGTGTCTTCATGCCTGTCATCTGCACTACGTTTCTGCTGCTTGTTCCTGATCTGATGCCCATAGCAGCTTCATGCCTGTCATCTGCACTACGTTTCTGCTGCTTGTTCCTGATCTGATGCCATAGTGTCTTCATGCCTGTCATCTGCACTACGTTTCTGCTGCCTGTTCCTGATCTGATGCCATAGTGTCTTCATGCCTGTCATCTGCACTACGTTTCTGCTGCTTGTTCCTGATCTGATGCCCATAGTGTCTTCATGCCTGTCATCTGCACTACGTTTCTGCTGCTTGTTCCTGATCTGATGCCATAGTGTCTTCATGCCTGTCATCTGCACTACGTTTCTGCTGCTTGTTCCTGATCTGATGCCATAGTGTCTTCATGCCTGTCATCTGCACTACGTTTCTGCTGCTTGTTCCTGATCTGATGCCATAGTGTCTTCATGCCTGTCATCTGCACTACGTTTCTGCTGCTTGTTCCTGATCTGATGCCATAGTGTCTTCATGCCTGTCATCTGCACTATGTTTCTGCTGCCTGTTCCTGATCTGATGCCCATAGTGTCTTCATGCCTGTCATCTGCACTACGTTTCTGCTGCGTGCATTTGTCCCCATTAACTTTCCTGGAAAACAGCCTCATTCCCGTCACCTGAAATATTAATTTCCCTCTCTGTCTCCATTTCAAACTCCCATAGATGTGTGCGTGTGTGTTTATTTAATTTGAGTCCTAGTTCAATGCACAGGTAGATTTCTTTCTCTCTGCCTTGTTTCATCCTATTTCTCACTCTCTCTCTCCCGTGCTTTATCTCACTCTCTCTCTCCCGTGCTCTATCTCACTCTCTCTCTCCTGCGCTCTATCTCACTCTCTCTCTCCCGCGTTCTATCTCACTCTCTCGTGTTCTTTCATTCCCTCTCACTCTTTGTCAACCTCCTCTTGCAAAGAGAGCCAATGTCTATTTTAAGCGATGCGCCATGCACCACCCACCCCCACACCGACGCAGAGGAGAAGACTGGCACAACTCAAGCATGTTGCGTGTAAGTATCTGTGTGTGCCTGTGTGCCTCTACGTGTGTGTACGTGTGAGGAGAGAGAGAGAGAGAGAGAGAGAGAGAGTGTGTGTGTGCACGTATACGTCAAGATATGCTCTCAATAATCGCCCCACTCCACCCTCCACACTCTAAACCCAAGCCTTCAATCTCCACGGTGGCGCAGTGGTAGTGCTGTCGCCTCACAGCTAGAAGGTCCTGGGTTCAATTCCTGCTTGAGACGCTGTCGTCCCCCCCCCCCCCATGTCTTCAGTGCCTACTGCCCAGGTGGGCTATCTCATGA
Organism: Poromitra crassiceps; assembly: GCF_964638095.1. Classification (NCBI taxonomy): domain Eukaryota; kingdom Metazoa; phylum Chordata; class Actinopteri; order Beryciformes; family Melamphaidae; genus Poromitra; species Poromitra crassiceps. The sequence goes on along the minus strand of NC_139649.1, from coordinate 9,015,619 downwards.
AAAGGGCCTTTCTGTGTGGAGTTTGCATCTTCTCCCTGTGCTCCCCTGGAGTTTCCTCCATACAACATCAGTATAGACCCCTACTAAAAACGTGGAATGGGAGTCTTCGTGTCTCCCCTTCCTGCAGGGGCTATACAGAATGGATCCTCCATGATCTCCATCCTGACTCCAGTGGGAAGAGACCCACCCACTATTACTATTATTAGTCCTGTTCTTGCTACCATTACTACTGTTGTTAACTGTGCATTACTATTACTACTTATGTTCTTACTTATTATACTGTAGTTGTTCATTATATAATTATTACTTTCACCACTGTGCATCTCTCTCTCTCTCTCTCTCTCTCTCTCTCTCTCTGCCCAGGGCAGATGAACGCCCACCAAGGTTGGGCTCAAGGTTTCTTCCCCGTTAAAGGCGTCTTTTTCCTTGCCGCCATCGCCAAGTACAGTACAAGCTCTTGTTAGGAAATTGTTTCATTTGTCACATGACCTCGCAGTAAAATCACCAGTGGAGGGTGAAGCTGCGTTCACACCGACCTATTAAAGTTTTTCGCTGGCATCGAGTTTACATACAAAGTCAATGCAAACGAGCGATTGAGCGTATATTCGCCTGGGAGAAAAATCGCTGGGCGTCCGAGCGACAGAGACAGAGCGATAGGGACAAAATACGCTCGTCGCCCCAGATGAAATATCCCAACTCGAGCGAAAATACGCTGGCATCAGTCGCTCGCTGTTCAACGCTGATTGGCTGCCGTGTGAGAGCGAGTCAAGGATCCCACTGGCTTGGAACAAACCGCTGGCTTATTGTGTGGCAACATTGTGTGAAGTCTGAAGTCTGTACTACCGGTATGGAGCTCGCATTAGGAGCACGCTGATAGGCTTTAGCTTGTAAACAATGACGGTGGCTCGTAGTGGACAAATATCATGACATTGCGTAACGTTATAGCCCCCACATGTCCGTCAATTCGTGTGCCTGTTGATGAGCGATTTAAACAGAGCGACAGAGCGATTCCAAAGGGTTGAATCAAGCGACAGAGCGAAAAATAAATATCTTGGTGTGAACACAGCTTGAGAATTGTTTCAATTCTCAACTCTCACAAAAAAAAGACTAGATGCATGTTATTTGTAAAGCGCCTTGAGATAACTCTTGTTGATTTGGCGCTATATATACATTTGATTGATTGATTGATTGATTGATTGATTGATTGAGACTTAATACCAGTATGCAGTTTGAACATGCTTATCAGAATAATGGGTCTTGCAGCACTTAGTCGCGACGCAGTCAGCCTTTCTCTTTATATTGGAAGCAGCATCCATTTGGCTCTCCATTACGTTAGCATGGTTTGTGCTCAATGCTAACAGCATGGTTTGTGCTCAATGCTAATTGAACAATCTGGAACTTTCATCACAAGTCTTGCAAACGTGATTTCAACCTTGATTTCAACCGTGATTTCAAACTTGATTTCAACCCATTACCTTCAGCTCGACAACAGATGCGTTGACGTCCAGCGGGCACACACACACACACACACACACACACACACACACACACACTGTGGTGGAGAATAAAAGCTTCTGCACTTCACACCCGGCAGGTAGCAACGACCATACATTTGAAATAGCCTTGGCATTTGTTCAGTGACACATTCCTGTAATAACATGTGACGCAAAGCAAACACACATCACATTCAGGCTTTTATCTGCACATGCTTGATGTGTATATGAGGCAGGTGACAGTATGTAAAATACCTGTGAACACAGACAATCTTCCAGCTTCCTGCTTTGTTATGTATGAACATACCGCTGCATCCAGTATGTATGTATCATCTAGTTTGAACAAATGTGTGCTCTGCACCTCTCTCTCTCTCTCTCTCTCTCTCTCTCTCTCTCTCTCTCTCTCTCTCTCTCTCTCTCTCTCTCTCTCTCTCTCTCTCTCTCTCTCTCTCTCTCTCTCACAGCTGAGTGTGTGATGACTCGCGGGACAAGGCAAGTTGCCGGGCACACGCGGCTCACAGGTAATGAGAAATGATTTTGGTGTCAGCGGTGGAATGGTCCAAATCATCCCTGAGCTGAGTTACATAATTCAAATATCATTCCTTCACTCTCGCCACCTCCCCCCCCTCCTCCCCCCCTGCTTTATCCGTTATCACTGCCGTGTCCTCTGGCACACCCCCCTCACCCTCCCTCCCCCCCTCCCTCCCCCCCCCTCCCTCCCTCGCTCTCAGCTCAAATAGATTTGATTTCTATCCCTCTATGTTTCAGCGACGTCGGCGCTCCTCGGAGAGACGTGCGCCCGGATTGGAACGAGGCTCAAGTCACCCATGAGAACAAAGCATGCTGAGAAGGCCATGAGGTAGAGACACAAACATGTGTGTTTGTGT
>NC_139649.1:8908239-9008239 GCF_964638095.1 Poromitra crassiceps | reverse complement strand
TAGGCCTACGCTAACCGATAAATATTCTCCTGGCCAATAACCGATACGATAAACATACTATGTTACTTTTTTCACATTTTTGTATTTAAAAAAATAAGTTCTTAACCTGTATTTTATGCACACCTGGGATTAAAAAAAGAAGAAAGGGCAGATGTAGTGAGCAAAGATGGATGATTTAATATTCCATGGCTCTGACCTAATCAAATCTAACTGACATCACTATTGTGAACATAAAACAAACAACATTTCTGATATAATATGATTGTATTAGTAAAGTGTATCACTCAATATTCAATACAAAAAATATTTTATTATTACTTTATAGAAGCGAAAGCCTAGCTGCTTAGTCTGCAGAAAAAAACACAAAAGGCATAGTAACTTAGACTCTTATTGGCATGTTACTGGCAACTAAATGTGCCGTCTGAAATGAATTTTGCATTGGGGTCAGTTCTATTGAAGTGATGATGGGGCAGGCATGGAAAGCCTCACTATAAGCCATCATGTGTCGTTTCACTTTTTACTGGAAAATGCTCCCTCTGGATTAAAGAAAGGACACTCTGTGGTGTTGACTGGTGTTTGTTATGTAAATGTGCGCATTTGTTTTCCTTGTCTCAGTCAGATCATGACTGCCAAGCAGCTAGCTACGTTAGCTTCACGTTATTAGGCCTACATGTAACGTTAGCGGGTTGCTTTTGGAGTTGACACAAACCCTTGATGTTTCTTTTCATGTAAAGCATGAGGTTCTCTATGGTTTAGGCCAGCGCTGGGAGCATGAAGTGCTTTAAATGCGGGGATGTTTGGTCACAACGAGCTTGAGGAACTATGTACGCCAGGCCATGGCCAGCTAGCTAACATTAGCCACAACAGCTAACGTTAACGTCAATGACTGTATGTTAACGCTAAACAAATCCGCTGCCTCTTCCCCACGTTTGGCTTAACGTAACACCAGCTCAGACTTTCCCCTAATCTCAGAAACCTTGCGGGACATGTATTGCAACATTTATGTTGGGCTGGCATCCATGGCTAGGCTACAGACTGGCTACTACTGGGAGACATGGCAGCTGCCTGTGTTTGGTGCCTCCGCTAAATAGTCCGTGCGGAAACGAAGCGAGAGAGACAGGTTCCTCTCCTTCCAGCGCCGTCTGCGCCGCATGGGAGTTTAAACTGACGGACTGTTGTGAAACAAAACACTCGGTGTAGCGGAGCCTCTGCGGTTATATAACCGTGACGTTTTAAATCGTGGTTAATAGTCAAACCGGTTAACCCCTGCATCCCTACTCTAGAGGCTGTGATACTGGCTACTAAAGACAGCAGTGCAATGGACTTATTTCAACACCTCCGACCAAAAAGCAGAGTGAGCACTGAGCGCAGCTTGTTGCACTGCGGGCTGTAGCCTACAAGATAACGATTGCCACAACACACGTTATCACCGGACGATGAAACGTTGCCTTTACAGTTCACATAATAACAAAACAACACGTGAGGCCACTGAGTACTGATAGATTGGCTGTGTTCATGGCTGTAACTTAGCAGCCTCAGCTGACTCACCTGTCCCTGTGTGTCTGAATTTCCCCCTAACTGCTATCGCAGTTCCACGCATTCCTGTTGTGACTTTGTGTTATTCTAGTACAGATATAACTCTGAGCACGGGTGGTCGGAGTTAGACACTAATTATCTCACGGAGGAACACGCAAATCCACCAGTGTCAAGTTAGCAAGCGCAAGCCAGGAAGTTAAGCATAGCAGCGGCAAGCTAAAACAGGAAGTTGAGTTGTTCTGCCTTCAGAGTAAAAACGTAAATTGTCAATTATGGAAAAAAGGGGGAAAAAGAGCTCTGCAGGGCAACAAATGTTTAAAGAAGTATAATAGTATAATAAATCGAAATCGAAATCGAAAATCGAGTTTTGAGAGAAAAAATCGTCAATTTTAGTTTTAGGCAAAATCGCACAGCCCTACTGTGTATATATTGTAACTGGTAAGGTTGGGGGATCTCTTTCAGAAATGATCTTACTGCCCTTTCTTTGATATGCAAATGATTGTTGTTGTTGTTGTTGTTGTGCATTGGTTTTCTGTCACAACTGCTTTTCTGTTTCTTAAAAGCAGGCAGAAAATAATTACATTTAAATAACATATTTTAATTACTGACTAAAATCAGTCAACACTTTGGATCAACTGGAATTATTGTTGAATGGTGCAATATAGTAAATGGTAAATGGCCTGCATTTATATAGCGCTTTTATCCAAAGCTCTTTACAATCAGTAGGTACATTCACCCATTCATACACCGATGGCAGCAGGCTACCACGCAGGGTGCTGGCACACCATCAGGAGCAATTTGGGGTTCAGTATCTTGCCCAAGGAGACTTCGACATGCAGACTAGAGGAGGTGGGAATCGAACCACCGACCTCTTTCATCCAAAGCGATTAATGGACGACCCGCTCTACCTCCTGAGCTACAGCCGCCCCAGTGCCATAGTACCTCTCTGCAGAGCCAGAGAGCCCAGCCAGCAGTTCTACCTGCCGCACTGATACCAGCCTAGTTATTCCCCACAGCGCCACCTAGCGAATTGAATGCGCTTGCTGACCAACCCAAATTAAAACATGACTTAACGTTAGGGCTTGAAGGTTGGTTGTTACGTTAATGGTTAGGCAAGTGAAACAACTTGGTTATAGGATTTGATCATAAAAAAACATCTGTGTTAAACATGTTTTAATGTGGCTTACGGACCGGGATGTCTTGCTAGCCTAGCTAACATTAGCCTCTCCCAGGCTAATATGCAAATTTGCAACAGTTCGTATTGCTCAATTTCCTAAGCTAACTTAACAGATGAATGTTTGCAGTGTAGCTATCGTGGTTATACAGACTCCACACTACAACTAGAAACCAGAATTGTTTTAAGGCTAAACAAATACAACTTGATTCACATTCTTCACATTCATCTTGGTTCGTCCCTGTGTGCTGTGCTCTCCTCCTGTGTGCGAATGAATTATCTATCATGTCCTTTGACATTCAAGTCACTCGGCAGTGCTGTCCTAACTAGGCTGGTATACATATCTGTAGAACTGCTGGCTGGGCTCTCCGGCTCTGCAGAGAGGGGCTACTACTCGAATGGTGAGGTACAATCTACCTACCGCCCCCCCAGCTGATGGGTCAAAAAGTCATTCTTCTCATCGAGTGCGCCCATCATCTCACTGGATCACTTTGATGATATCTCATGGGGCATGGTGGCATCCAGGCCTATATACTCATCATGGCTGAAGCAGGGCAGTCAGTACAGTAAGCAGGACATCTCCAGTAGCAGTGGCCTCATTGTGTCCAGGTGGGTTAGTGTTGTGGGAGGGAGTGTGGTGGTGGCAGCAGCATGCCCTTCTTTAGGTGGCCAGGAGACCTGCTCTTCATTCTTGGCACAACTCCCCCCCCCCCCCCCGGCCCGGGCCTCCATCTTCAGAACCACACTCCCGGGCCTCCCCGACGGGAGGAAACTATGAAAGTCTGACCCGTCACACTGTTCTTCACTATAGCTTGTCTGCTGCTCGGTGTGGAGGTGCTGCTGGGAGAGACTTGATGCAGTATGCACATATCACACACTACAGCTGGAGGACAAAGTCCAACAAATGTGTGTGTGTGTGTGTGTGTGTGTGTGTGTGTGTGTGTGTGTGTGTGTGTGTGCACGTGCACCTGTGTGTGCACATTGTGAAGCGCAGCACCTATAGGGTACAGCAAAGTGTAGTGTTTGAAAGGTGCATGAGGCAGGCTAGGAAGAGACGAGAGAGGGGGAGGAAACACAGAGGGAGGGAGGGAGGGAGGGAGCGAGGGAGGGAGCGAGGGAGGGAGGGAGGGAGGGAGGGAGGGGGAGTGTGACAACCGCCATAACGTCCTCTGAGATGCATTTGGACAGAGCAAGCATCTGTCAAAACAAGGCAGCCTCAACGGCAGCCTCACTAATGGCCACGGACGTGAGCGACAGAGGGGGAGGAGAGGATGGGAGAGAGAGAGATAGAGAGAGAGAGGAGAGAGAGAGAGAGGGTAAGCACTTGCACATTCAAAGAGAAATACATAGATTGCATGTACACACACACACACACATACGCACGTGTGCACACGCACACAACCACGCAAGCCCACGCTGTTTCGATAACTCCTTTCTCCCTTGCAGGAGAGCTCAGCAATCATTTGTCTTCACATTTCTATAAAGGTACACTGTAATAGCTATTGAATTATTTTCACTTTGGGGTGTGTGTGCGTGTGTGTATGTGTGTGACGTGTGTGTGTGTGTGTTAACCATGTGTGTATGCATGTGCGTGAGTGTGTTGGTGTGTGTAAGCGGAGTGTGTGTGTGTGTTGGTGTGTGTAAGCGGAGTGTGTGCACGTTTACCTTCAAACAGTGTTTTTGGTTGTCAGATAGCTTCGACCATCTCTCATTGTGATGAATTGGGCGCCGTGTCAATCACTCATCTGAATTGTTTTTTTGTTTTTCTAGGCAATTTGGGCAGTCGTCTCTTTTTTCCTCTCTCTCTCTCTCTCTCTCTCTCTCTGCGAGAAACAACCAGCAGCAACAGCAATCATCCTCAGGTTTAAATCACCATGTTGGAAGGAAATGAGACTCTGCATGGCAGTTAGGACAATTACATTGCCTACACACAAAACAATATCATAATTTCGACAACATCGCAAATTACCTTCAAACTCCATCATCCTTTATAATTGACAATTTGGTTAGTGTCCTGCAAAGTACGATTTCAGCCTTGTGTGTTTGATGAGATATGGAAAGAATTAAATAATATGCAGGTATACTGTATATAAAGTAATATTAGACGAGTATTTCCTATTCCCCCGCAGGTCTATAGGGAAAGTATGCAAGGAAAAAAAATACTGTTCAATAACTATAATGTTACCGAGATCCTAACAGCCTAAGGCTATCTAACAACTGTGCACACTGTAGGACTCCATGCAATAAGACAAAGTTCCATTTGAAATGCAAACTAAATTGCCCCCTACATTGAAAAATATTAATTAAATCTCCCAACCTTTATACTTTATCTTCAAGCCACTGCCTTTGTTTTAAGGGCTTTTGCCTTGTGTTCTGTCTGTGTGCTTTCTTGTTTTAAAGATGGGTCCAACTGACCCTTGTGTTGTCTGGTCACTCATATAGACGGTTTTCACGGAGTTGCGTTGCTAGGGAACAGTTTGGAAACTCGCTTATTTCTTGTCACTTATTGTACTCGCAAACACTGCTACAGGAAGTAAGCTGCGCCGGGGGGATTTACAATGTTTATGTTGTCGAGTTGAAACCATCTATAGGCCAAGAGTATGAACATTTGACATGTTCGTTTTTGTTTCAAGCTGGTGATTATGAGGGCATCGCTTTGGCAAGCTTGAATATGAGAGTTTCATGGATCAAACAATACAACAATTGCATCAAACCTTTAAAAACAAGATTATATATAGAGACATTTCATTATAAGCATTTGACTATATTGTAGCTGGAAATGGGGGGGGGGGGGGGGGGGCAGGGGGTGGGTGGGCGGATCCTATTGTGGATTCCAAGTCAATATTGTGGATTCCAAGTCAATATTCATCACACGTGTTATGTAATTGACCTTGAGTGCAGAAAATGACTGCAGCGTTAGATCAATATGATGGTGAGCACCAACTGTGAACTGTGATGTAGGGACTCATGCTTATTTACTGAACATTGAGGGGAACCCAACTGCAAAAATACACCTTCAAAATATAGAAATATTGCTGGGCCAAAAGAAAAACGTTTACATGGAGATCACATTTATTCAAAATATATCTTGGATACAGAAAATACACTTTCTTCCTATGCACTGTTAAAATATTATACAAAATATATTCTTTTCACTTCTCAAAATATCTTTTGAATGCATGGATTCAACTACATTTTACTACTCTCTTTTTTATTTTTTACACTATTTTATGTATTTTTTGCTCGCCAGAAATGCAAGTGTGTACATGTGCTGATGTGGCTGTTGACATTGCTGAGTGTCTGAGTTTCATTAGGTCATTAAGCTGAAATGCCTGTGGAAGTAACCTTTATAGGCCAGCTGATGGCTCGTAAGTTGCTGCTCCTGCTGCTGCTATTTTTCAATGCAGTTGCATTAGAAAGATTTTTATTATTATTATTATTTCTTATTTTTCCACATTTCTTCACCAGTCAAATTGCTTCGGAAACGTTTTGCTTGCTAGTAGAAGATTCATTTCAAGTTGCCTGGATTCTTGATTGGATCCTAAATTGTGTAATTTTATAATACTAGTGCAGTACGCCCCGGTCTCTTGGGTCACTCACTCACCCGCGTCGCTAACTCACTCAACGGGTCAGTAAATCACCTGGAATTAGTAGATGGATGAATATTTATTTATTTATTTGCATTTGGGGGGAAAGAGGCATCAAATGTAGGCTATTTCAATTTATGACAGCTCCTGCATTGCTTTTTTCTTGGCTTTTTTGCACTTTTGTTCTGAGCTAAAAACAAAACATTTGCAAAACCAGTTTTTTCGATACCGCATTTATTTTGAAGATTATGACCGGACACGTTGGCATAGCTTTTACTTTGAAACGGTCCACCGGACATCTCTCTGCGTCGCGTGGCTTGACAGTGGGGCGTAACGGTGCATGCTCACCGCAGCGACACAAGTCATTTGAAGTCATAGTCGCCCATTCATTGTGTATTGATGCGTCTGTCGTCACCTTCCAAAGCATGCTGGGATACCTGGCAACACGACAAGAACGACGACACCAACGAGGAGAGGAAGGGGGCCCAAATTCAACATTTCAAACGGAAAGACGTGCAAGATATCAAGAAACATGTCCACTGAATTGATATTTTCCACAGAGAAGGACAAGACTATGATATTGAAGTTAAGGCAATAAGTCTTATTGTTACAATTGCCCCCTTGGGCAATATACAAAAATTTGTATTGTTAGATATGATTTTGTCCGGAATTCCCATACAGTGAAAGTATAATCAAACTAGCCATTCTTCTACATTCTCTATTTGTTGGCTTATAAATGAATGGTGAAGTTAGAACAATCCATCAATTTGCTGGGGACCCCTCAAAGACCCCTGGTGGTCACCGGACCCCATGTTTAGAACCACTGCACACGTAGTATCCCCCCCCCCTTCAAAAAAAGTGTATAAATCCCCCCCTATCTGAAGCAATGAGGTGGGAAATCCCCTCAATGTGCACAATGAATTGTAGGCCCTGGTAGAGAGATTACACACTAGATTGTTTGATGTAGCGTTTGCATATTGTTTGTTGCACTTCGTCATTCTAAGTGGGCTTAATCCTTTGTTGACAATGTATCATTACATTGTAAGCCTTGCTAACTGTGTATCAGCAGTAACATTAGTTTGTACACATTTTCCATGTGGAAGTACAGATAAATGTGTTTGATTGACACAAGTAAGAAATAGCATACTACTACTACAATACAAAAAGTGCACACAGCAAAGCAGCAACAGTGCTCTCGCTCTCTTTCACTCACGCACGCACGCATGCGCACGCACACACACACACGCACACACACACACACACACACACACACAGGTTAAATCCAGGGAAAATTGATTTGATCTGACTGACAACCCTTGGTGTTCCAAGACCCCATATCTTAAACACACCCCCCCCCCCCCCCTCTCTCTCTCTCTCTCTCTGCCTCTCTCTCTCTCTCTCACACACACACACACACACACACACACACACACACACACACTGCATTGCACGGTGTGTTTTTGTTGGGATTTTGACAAACAACAACGGTGACCTTTAAGGGAGGCGAGGCAGCATGGCTCTGATCACAGGGAATGGAAACGGAGCCAGAGTGAAATGTCAACCGTCCCTGTGGTCTTAGCACTGACGCAAAACTGCCAGAAAGGCTGTGTGTGTGTGTGTGTGTGTGTGTGTGTGTGTGTGTGTGTGTGTGTGTGAGAGAGAGAGAGAGAGAGAGAGAGAGTGTGAGTGTGTGTGTGCATGCATGCGCGCGTGTGTGGTAAAACTGCAGGGGATCATTAAATCCGTGGATATTTGTGTACAGTATGTGTCTGTGTGTGTACAGTATGTGTGTGTGTGTGTGTGTGTGTGTGTGTGTGTGTGTGTGTGTGTGTGTGTGTGTGTGTGTGTGTGTGTGTGGCAGAACAGTGATTGTATTTCTGCTTCATTTTTTTGGGCTGCAGCTTTTCCCAAACATGTAAATAAAGCTACTACACCGTAAAAAAAAAAACACTACTCATAACAAAACGCACAATCGTTAAAAATGTAATATTTCATATTTTCTAGGCAGAAAATACATCATGACTGAATCATGACTGACTGAACTTATGACAAGGAACAAAAGCAAAGCACAAGAAATGCAGTAATCCATCTTGGTACATCTCTGCTTAAATAACTTCATCTCTAGCTTCATCTCATCTTAAATAACTTCATCCCATATCAGATATTGCATATCTGAGTCTTGTCCTGAAACCAGACTTTGTCCAGACACCTGCTTATCACAGCATCATACAGTAACTGTGGGTCCTACTACAGTGGTTCTTCTCTCTGAAGATGTCACCAGTGGTCCTTGGGCATTGCAGAGCGTGGTGGAGTGGGTCAGTGTTAGTCTTGCTTGCCAGGCAGACTATCTCTGTTTCGTGCTGTACCAGCACTGGAGAGAGTCTGGCTGCTCTCACTCACTCTGTATAGCGGGAAAAGAGGCTCTGTTATCTTTACAACCATCCACCAAAAGTACCAAGCAGGCCTGCTTTATTGCACAATCCAAATCTTCGTCAAAACGTGCCATTTACAGCGTGTAGGTTGCTAGCTAGCTAGCTAGCGTAGTTGTGTCACAGCAGCGGAGGCATATGAGAGCGACACGCAGGGAGCGGAAAGGGATGTCCCTTCGCGTCGACTGAAATGGTCAGAGCCAATGAGAGAGCTTATCCCCACAGCCTGCTTCCAGGGTGAGTCAGACTAGGTCAATGTTAGAAACGCCTGTTGGACATGACAATATATAATTTTAAATACTATTAAAGGCAAAAAAAAAAACGTTTTTATAACTAGGGAAGCACAATATATCTCGAGCCAATAAATGATCGGCCGCTAGGGGCCATTTTATATCATTATTCATTATTCCGATAATAAAAAATTTGGCAGATAAATAGAGCCTATAATAAGGAAGCCGTGCTTTCACCTTGGCTTTCACACTGCTGTCTGTTGTCACGCTCATGACATCAAGCAGCTGTGCCTGGGCAGTTACAGTGAAAGAAAGAATTCAGCTAGATCATTTCATTATCATGTGACATTATATTATTCCATTGTTTAAAATATCTCTGTGTTTGATTGGCAGAGTTGCAGTAGTATAATCTGATCCATAGGTTAGAGAAGCAAGCTTGTGAACGGAGAAGGTTCATTCCCCCGGGGACCGGCACGATAAATCTGGGTGGGGAACGTGAAAAGGCAGCACTTGCCCCTCCCTCACTACCACCACTGAGGTGCCCTTGAGCAAGGCCCTTAACCACCAACCGCTCCAGTGGAGCTGCTCAGTGGCCAGCAGATCACACTGTGGTTGTACCGGTCAGCTTCCAGGTGTGATCGTGTGTGAATGTGAACAGGGTGCTCCTGAAAAAGAGAACATTGCTCTCAGTGAGACTCCCCCTGTATAAAGGAAAGGTAAAAAAAAAAAAACTGCCATTGAATGGAGGACTACTCACCGACATCAGGTTTGTCTTTGGCTATATCTGCGCTTTGATACATTTTTGAGGATGGATTCTTTAACACAAATGGCCAGACCTTGCTACAGTAGCCTATACTCTAGAAATACACCCATGTAAGAACTTTCGGTCTGAGATGATCAAAGCAAACGATCAACAACGATTTCAGAATCAGAAAGATAGACTTTTAATTCCCCCTATTCAAGCTTCACCGACTGCAAAAAAAAGACAGAAGAAAAAAGAAAGAAAAAAGCTTGACAATCAATATGATGTTTTCTCCAGCCTTTTTGCAAGAAGGAAGCTACTGTAGGGAGAAAGAGCATTATGAGACTTATTCATAACACTCATGGAACAGAGACAAGAAATTGCAAAAAAAAAACAATGGCCTCAACTCATCTTTTCAAAACATTTGAGTGGATGTAACGACAACAACAAGCGGGCCTCTCCATTGCTTTCTCATACTTTGTAGATCAGACCGCCACACAAGTCCTGACATTTAGGCAAAGTTATTTTTTTTCAAGGCTGCGGCGGTGTCCCACTGCCCCTCTTCCCCCCTACAGGCATGGACCCTGAGTAGCCTGGGGGCGCTAGTGCGAATAATGCTAATAAGTGCAGCAGGTGCATGGTGATGAGCAGGAGGTGCAGTAATAACAAAGTATGGCCTGAAACCCCCCAGAGGTGCCCCCAATCCAGGTTCCCCACCTGACGCACAACTGGGAGGAGGCCAGGGGCTCTCCCGTGTGGTGGGGCAGTGGGAGGCCCAGCAGGTGCTCTCCCGTGTGGTGGGGCAGGGGGAGGCCCAGCAGGTGTGCACCTGACACAGTTTGAGGTAAGGAGCCGTCTGTGCTGTAAGTGTGCCAGCCAGGTGATGGAGAGGCAAGGCAGGAGGGTGACACCATGGGGGTGTCATACCCTTTGAATCACCAAGAGCTATAACTAGCGCGCGTGCACGCACACACACGCACACACATGCACACACGCACACACACACACACACACACGGCTAATTGCATGCTCTGCTTTCCACTGTGGGAGGCGTACATTTAATCAAAGGGAATTAGATTGCAGGCTTTGCGTGTGTACGTACGGTGCTCCTATGGATCAGTCATCTGATTGCATTGCAGAGTACCACACATTGTATCGTATCATATTGCATTGTGCAATATGATACAATACATATTGGATTGTATCGTATCATATTGTATCTTGTTTTGTTTTTTTACATCATATTGCGCATTGCATCACATTGCACATCATATATCAGATTTCTTCATATTGTATGGCATGCAATCATTTCCTTTGTATCCTACCATCATGTATAACACCACAGTGTCACCACGTCAAATCTTGCTATAAGGAGGCATGTAGTCACTCGTACACCTGGCATTAACATGGGTTTTCTGTGATCAGATTGCAATCAGATAGTGCTTGACCACTTGAAAGTGACGGGGTAAACGCCCCCAAGACACATTGAAGACGGATTGCGATCTGAACGGCCAAACCACCTTCCGGAGGTGGTGACCACATTGAACGCAAGTGTAAATGCAATGTGTCCTCTCAATCCGCATACAGCATGTGGATTGAGAGGATACCCGTTTTGAGGTATCTCAAAACGCATGCTAACACCAGGTATCAATGAAATCAGGCTAATGTGATCAAGCACTATCCAATTGCAATCTGATCACAGAGAACGCATGTTAGTGCCGGGTGTAAATGGCCTCTGAGAGCAAAGAAAATCCAAAAACTGTATATATGCTTTGACAGTTTTAATAAAAGGTATGAAAGCCTATACGTGGTATATCTTGTTTGTTACAGTACATGCATGTTTAAACAACACAACAGTGGTGCAGGAAGAGGATTAGGACCACATGTGAAATACTGAGTTGAAAGTCAGAATTCTGAGTTGGCACACTGACAAGTAGACACACATACGCACACATGCACACACACACGCACACACATGTTGTTTAAAAACCCAGGAGACTGAAACAGGTGGTCGCTCAGCTGGAGCCGTTAACGACATGGGATCTATCACAGCAGCAGCCAGATCTCTTGATCCTCTGTACATTCTGCCATGTTGAGGTTGATCCTCTGTACATTCTGCCATGTTGAGGTTGATCCTCTGTACATTCTGCCATGTTGAGGTTGATCTTCTGTACATTCTGCCATGTTGAGGTTGATCCTCTGTACATTCTGCCATGTTGAGGTTGACCCTCTGTACATTCTGCCATGTTGAGGTTGATCCTCTGTACATTCTGCCATGTTGAGGTTCATCTTCTGTACATTCTGTCATGTTGAGGTTGATCCTCTGTACATTCTGCCATGTTGAGGCTGATCCTCTGTACATTCTGTCATGTTGAGGTTGATCCTCTGTACATTCTGTCATGTTGAGGTTGATCCTCTGTACATTCTGCCATGTTGAGGTTGATCCTCTGTACATTCTGCCATGTTGAGGTTGATCCTCTGTACATTCTGCCATGTTGAGGTTGATCCTCTGTACATTCTGCCATGTTGAGGTTGATCCTCTGTACATTCTGTCATGTTGAGGTTGATCCTCTGTACATTCTGCCATGTTGAGGTTGATCCTCTGTACATTCTGCCATGTTGAGGTTGACCCTCTGTACATTCTGCCATGTTGAGGTTGACCCTCTGTACATTCTGTCATGTTGAGGTTGACCCTCTGTACATTCTGTCATGTTGAGGTTGATCCTCTGTACATTCTGCCATGTTGAGGTTGATCCTCTGTACATTCTGCCATGTTGAGGTTGATCCTCTGTACATTCTGCCATGTTGAGGTTGATCCTCTGTACATTCTGCCATGTTGAGGTTGATCCTCTGTACATTCTGCCATGTTGAGGTTGATCTTCTGTACATTCTGTCATGTTGAGGTTGATCCTCTGTACATTCTGCCATGTTGAGGCTGATCCTCTGTACATTCTGTCATGTTGAGGTTGATCCTCTGTACATTCTGCCATGTTGAGGTTGATCATCTGTACATTCTGCCATGTTGAGGTTGATCCTCTGTACATTCTGTCATGTTGAGGTTGATCCTCTGTACATTATGTCATGTTGAGGTTGATCCTCTGTACATTCTGCCATGTTGAGGTTGATCCTCTGTACATTCTGCCATGTTGAGGTTGACCCTCTGTACATTCTGCCATGTTGAGGTTGATATTCTGTACATTCTGCCATGTTGAGGTTGACCCTCTGTACATTCTGCCATGTTGAGGTTGATCTTCTGTACATTCTGCCATGTTGAGGCTGATCCTCTGTACATTCTGTCATGTTGAGGTTGATCCTCTGTACATTCTGCCATGTTGAAACTGATCCTCTGTACATTCTGCCATGTTGAGGCTGATCCTCTGTACATTCTGCCATGTTGAGGTTGATCCTCTGTACATTCTGTCATGTTGAGGTTGATCCTCTGTACATTCTGCCATGTTGAGGCTGATCCTCTGTACATTCTGCCATGTTGAGGTTGATCCTCTGTACATTCTGCCATGTTGAGGTTGATCCTCTGTACATTCTGCCATGTTGAGGTTGATCCTCTGTACATTCTGCCATGTTGAATGTTGAGGTTGATCCTCTGTACATTCTGCCATGTTGAGGTTGATCATCTGTACATTCTGCCATGTTGAGGGGCAACTTCTGAATATCCTCATTTGAAAGGATTTCCACCAGCGCTCGTTCCAAAGACTCAAAGTGTTTTTGACAGCGTGCATATGAGTGCAGGTGGGTGTAATCCACAGACACATGACCCACAAGTGATCGGCAGATGAAGATGGTGGAAAGTGAGGGAAAAGTGTGTGTGTGTGTGTGTGTGTGCGTGTGTGTGTGTGTGTGTGTGCGTGTGCACGCACGCGTGTGTGCGTGTGCGTGTGCGAGAGTGAGTGAGATCCTGGGGGCTGTATTGGTATTTTGAAGCGTGATTGACAGGGGAGAAGTCTATTAGGTGAGATTGTTAACTCAGGGGGCAGCGGTGAGCCTGTTATCGGCTCCAGGCAGCCGTGAAAGGGGATGGCTGATTCACAAGGAAGCTATTGTGCATTTGGAAGGTGTTGTCTGACTGATTTGGACCTCGGGTCCACGTGACACTGAGCGAGCAATCCAACTTTGTGCTCTAGAATCCACCATGATCAATGCACTTTCACAATCTCTCTCTCTTCCTCTCGCTTCCTTCTGACCATCCTCTCTCTCACATTCTCTGTAGCCGTCTCTCTCCATCCTGGCCCCTTTCTCTGCATGCTTTCTCCATCCTCCTCAAGCGTTCTTTCTAAGCCTTTCTTTGTTCCTACTTTGCTAACTGTGCGTATTGCTCAGTCTGCGATGCAAATGGTGAAAAAGTTGTATTTTACTCAACACATAATAATCCCCACAATTAAGCATACGCAGACACCTAATCAAACTAGACTTTTGCATAGGCAAGCCCAAACACAAATAAAGCTGGCTGATTTGCTTACACTGTACTTCCCCATCCTTGGTTTTGGCTGCATGAATATTTGATATTCTTTTTGTTTGTGTTGCTCGTGAGCATTAGTTTAACAGCCGTCTCCACCCCATGAATTTCGTTGAATAGCAAATACAGTTAACAGAGTGAAAACTCTATTCTCGCTGGCTGAATAAGATCTAAGGAATGTGACTGCAGGGGCTGCCTGCAACCTCTTAGACCAAATAGAAATATGGAAATAATAGTCAAGAAATGTGTGTGTCTGTGTGGTTTTGTCTGAGTCCGTTGGGTCCGTGCGTGTGTGTGTGTGTGTGTGTGTGTGTGTGTGTGTGTGTGTGAGTGTGTGTGTGTGTGTGTGTGTGCACACTGAACTCCTTTTGACCTTGGGTTTGATTCACCAAACATTGCCATGGGGGGATGCAGTAAATTTGTGTGTGTGTGTGTGTGTGTGTGTGTGTGTGTGTGTGTGTGTGTGTGTGTGCGTGGGTGTGTGTGCGTGTGGGTTTATGGGGGTGTAAAGGCTTGCATGCTTGTGTGCGTGTGGCAGTATGCAAGGTTATCCATTGGCTAAGGCAAACCAGATATGACATCCAGCCCCACATCACACTGGCGCAACACACACACACACACACACACACACACACACACACAAAAAACCTACACACTCCGACACATACTGTAGACTCTCCGACACAAGGCCTGTCTGTATCCTCTGAGGCATGGGTAGCACCCGAGAGGCCGTCTGGCTGGGCTCATTGAGCCTGGCTTCAGAGATGTGATTAACCAGTTCAGAGAGAGGTGAGGAGGAGAGAGGTGAGAGGGGGGGGAGAGAGAGGTGAGGGAGAGAGAGGTGAGGAGGAGAGAGGTGAGGAGGAGAGGTGAGGGAGAGAGAGGTGAGAGGGGGGGGGAGAGAGAGGTGAGGGAGAGAGAGGTGAGAGGGGGGGGAGAGAGAGGTGAGGGAGAGAGAGGTGAGGAGGAGAGAGGTGAGGAGGAGAGGTGAGGGAGAGAGAGGTGAGAGGGGGGGGGGGAGAGAGAGGTGAGGGAGAGAGAGGTGAGAGGGGGGGGAGAGAGAGAGGTGAGGGAGAGAGAGGTGAGAGGGGGGGGAGAGAGAGAGGTGAGGGAGAGAGAGGTGAGAGGGGGGGAGAGAGAGGTGAGGGAGAGAGAGGTGAGGGAGAGAGGTGAGGGAGAGAGGTGAGGCGGAGAGAGAGGTGAGGGAGAGAGAGAGGTGAGGGGGAGAGAGAGGTGAGGGAGAGAGGTGAGGAGAGAGAGAGGTGAGGGGGAGAGAGGTGAGGGAGAGAGAGAGGGAAGAGAGCCACAGGGAACTGCTCCAACAGGAGCATTACCCAAAAGAGCTTCTGCTTGGCTGATCCAGGAAGGCTTTTAACAGTGGCAGTTCTTGGACAGCATCCTGGTGTACAGTATGGATGGTGTACAGTATGATGGTGTACAGTATGATGGTGTACAGTATGATGGTGTACAGTATGATGGATGTCTGTATGGAGGTCTGTGTAAAGTGCAGATCTCAGTCCACCTATGAGACAATCTCATTTTCAAGAAGAAGAAGGCTGATATAAATGCTCCCCAAAGCAGGAGCATCTACACCCACAGAGCACTTAGGGGCTCGGCCCAGAGGCAGTTACAGAACGATATGCGGGTCGGGAGGCATCGTCCCCCAGGAGAACATTTCCAATGCATCAATGTGGTGCACTTTGATGTGAACATACAGTACATGCATAGGTCTAAATGAATCAGCACAGTAAACACTTTGAACAGTTAGTCTGTGCAGGCCTACAGATGTATGTCTGTCTCATTGGCTGCTCTGTCCCCTCCTGAATTCTTCCCTTGTCTCCTCTTATTTCTCTCCTCCCCTCAATTAATAAATACAACTTTCGAGGCTATGATATTATGCGATAGTGCTCATCACTCTTCATCATCTGTCACTTTACTGTCATAGAAAACTAATTAAATCCAATCCAAAAACAAAATGTATTTCATCACAGGTTGTGCCTCTATTATATTTCACTATCTCATATTATTACAGCTTGATATTAAGCTGCAATATGTTTGTTTGTGAAATATGGAAAGTTTGAAACCTAACTTATTTTAAGAAGCCAATGATTTCCCAAGCTGGCCATTTTACATTTGGAAAAGAGTTCAACGGGAGCTTGGAGGCATCTGACCAAGCTATCAGCCCAGTCAAGTGCCGTCCAAGCTAGAACTCAAGTGTTCATCTGGCCGCCACGGTAGCCAGCTCACCAGAGCGCTACTGGCTGAGTTTTGATGTCTTTCCATATTGAATAATCAATCACTCGATGAACCAAACCTATCACATATCCTATCTTTCTTGTTCTTTTGTTCTTTTTTTTCTTTGTTAGTTATCGCTATGGATTTACTTTGAAAATGACCGTTTCTCATAACTGTGGATTATTATTTCAACACGTGGTGAGAGTACACGAGTCACAACATGTATGTGAGTGTTTCTGGCACTGTTGGAATGTGTATTTTGGAGCGACTGAACCGGGGTAGGCAGCTGTACCATATGTAGTGCTAAGCTAAATAGCAGTGAGGGGTGAAACACACTTTCTAATGCACGCACAGTGAAGATAAAGGCATCTACATTCTACTTTTACTATTGGCAATATGGCAAATCTCCAAAAATGTTGGCGTATCCCTTTAACTCATTGAGTGCCAGCCACTTTTGGAGAACGGACGCTCCCAGTGCCAGAGTTTTCAGAGCGTTTTCAGTGATTTCTCGAGGCCCACAGAATATTGTGTGATATTACTATGTAAACACCGAACACGCAAAAAGAACAAGGAGACTCTATTGTATCATCAGCAAAAAAAAGTTTATTGATACCATTTTCCGTTCTTTAGTTATGAGCCGGAGAAGATAGGTTGTTTTCAGCGTTTTCAGGCATTTCAAATTATAAGCTGAGATATTCAGCCTTTTGTGAAATGCAGCATTTCAAGCACATTCACTGACTCTAGATACGGTAATATTTTCTGATGTAGTGATGTGGTGTAGTTGTGTCCTGCCCTGCGTGCCCCACCCCCCCTCCCCCCCCTCAGCTGAAAACTCCTCCCCACACTAGTAACACACAGCCTCGCACCAAGCGTCTAGGAAGCCTGGGAAGCGCCGCCTCCCAGGCAGCGCAACATGGAGAAGCCACACGCGGACTGCAGTGAAAGGTTTGGCTTTTCAGTGTCGCGCTGCTGCTTTTCTAGCGGCTAATCATGTGGAGAAACTATGCTGACAGACAGACAGAGGCAGAAGGACTCAGTTGTGTGCGCGGATTGACTGTGTTCGCACGCACCGTCAGTTGCAGCCAGAACAATCTACATGGCTCTGGACTGCAGCATGAGCGGGTTCTCTTTCATCAAGGCTATTTCAGGCTGTGTATTCCTGACATTTCTGTAATCTGGAGAGCACTGTCGCCACCTAAGGGTTCTGTAAAATAGGTTATAGACCTCCAATAGCTACTATAGTTGTACAGGAGCTGCGGAAGGCTTTGATCGACGTCCCACCGTCAAAAAACGCATTGGACGTCGAAGGACGTCCGTGGCACTCTACGTCACTATTTAATTGGACGTCGAAGGACGTCCATGGCACTCAATGAGTTAACCACAAAATGCCAACACACAGTTCCAATTGCATAACAAGCTCTAAAATAACTACCGGTATTAGTTTTGAAAATCAACAAATTAAAATCAAAATCAGCCCTCACAATCCAAAGATACAGTATGTGCAACATTAGTCATTTATGTCACTTAATGCCTTGTACCTGCACATATTAAGCTGTAATGTTTCTGTTGTTTTCAGAGGGACAATTAAAATAGAAAAGTAGATCACTGGGAGTGGAGTGACTCTTGATCAAACCTTTGTTAACAGCATTGTAATAAAAGATATTAGAAAGAAGAAGATACACAGGAGCTTAGAGGAAGCATGAACATGGACACATTGTTTGTGGACGTCTCTGCACATGGTTGCCAGCATGGCTCTCCTGCCTGAGCCCAGTGGCTCGCACAGCGGCACAATCGCCACAGTAGCAATTTTCTCGCTCTATTGCAAACGTGGCCCAAAGAGTTCCCACATCTGCTCTGCGATGGTTCCCACACTGCTTCCCCAAAGAGTTCCCACATCTGCTCTGCGATGGTTCCCCCACTGCTTCCCCAAAGAGTTCCCACATCTGCTCTGTGATGGTTCCCACACTGCTTCCCTCCTGGGCGGCTCGCCCGCTGATTTGCCCCTCTGCACAATTCACAAATCAGGGTCCCAGGGTCCCTTCATAGCTGGAGGATGAGGAGGGAGAACTTGTGTGTGGAAGGTGGACCTGCAACACCTTCACTAGGAGGACACTGGGGCAAGCATGTGCCCCCCAAAACCTTATGTAACAACAAACCACATGCTCATATTCATATTTCCATCTAAGCGAGTGTAAGAAAGACCGTGTATCACAGGGACAGAATGGTTCAGTATGAGATCAAAATCCTGATATGGCTGTTGTAATGGCAGTGAGTGAAGGCTGTTTGTCATATTCTACTGAATACTATGTAAATCCACTCTGGAAGAAAAAAGAGAATTTAAAACATTTCACACAGTGACTATCAGGGTAGGAAATTAACTTTTTTAAACGAGGGCTATTTTTGCCCCTGTGAAATATATTTCGGGGGCCTTTTGGATCATTTCCAGGGCAATTTTATCAAATGTTGGCAGATACACTGTTGATTGTCTGGCATGTTATTAATGTACTTGGCAAAAACATGAGTGAACTAGCTGGCCAGCTAGCTTGTGCTGCCTGTCACTGAGGTCAACAACGCTAGTAGGAGGAGGAGGGGCGGGGGTTGTATGGATGCCTAGCTGGCCATTTTCGAGTCACGCTTTGTAAATACAGAATAATGTTCAAATACAGAAAGTATTCAACTCTTTATTTTATGGGGGCATTTAAAAGCCCCCGTCACCCCAATTCCAACGGCAAATCTAGAGCCCCGCTAATTTCCTACCCTGGTGGCTATCCCGCTAATTCATTGCTGTTGAAGCTGCACTTTTACTTTCATTTTCTCACATACAGTAGGAAGAGTCGGTGTGCACCTCCGCGAACTAACTAAGTTGAACACAGTTGAACAAACCGTCCTCGCAATTAGATGCTGTAACTACAGTAGAACAACAGATTAAAAGAACATGGATGGTTGCTGACTATGACTAAAGAGCGCTGCTGCGTTTGTTCTTTATGCAATATGGGGCGGTGGATTTCATCAGAGGCTACAGAGATGGATGGAAACATCAAGGTGTGAAATAAATACCGCATGATGGGAAGAGTGTAAATACTGCATTCTCTGACCCGCCCCCCACACACTACACACACACACACTACACACACACACACACACACACTACACACACACATATACACACCCCCCCCACACACACACAGGAGCGCGGCATGTCCCTGGGATGAAAGTGGTAACTGGCATCTGCGATAAGCAAATGCCTTTGAGCAGCGTGCCTCACATCCACGCTGCTGCATTATTGATGGTGACTCCTCGCAGCGTGGGGATTTTACCCAGGCAAACAGCCGCCCCCTAGGTGAGCATCAGCGCACGAGCTACGGGCTGCGTCTCATTCCACTAAGCACCCTCCTCGCGTCTCCCCCCTCCTGCTTTCACTCCTTCCTAATTGATGGGAGAACGACTGAATATAGTAAGAGATGAAAGTATAGTGGGTATATAGAGGCTTGACGCTCATCCACCTGGCTGTAAATAAATGATAAATAATAAAGAGAGGTAGTTTGGTTGGCTTTCCCATGGCTCAGGTGTGCTATAACATCAATGGTCCAGGGTTATGCTTTGATGTAGGGACACTTTCAGTGGGATAGCGTATAGAACCAGTGTTGGGCAGTAGCTACTGTAGCTACAACTAGCGAAGCTATTAGCTTAGCTACATTTCTCAGTTAGCGTGATGGTAACTTAACTACATTTCTCTGGGGATAGCTTCAATGTAGTGAAGCTATATTTTAATGTAGAGTTAGCTGGTAGCTTAGCTCACTACATTTTCCAAGTAGCTTGCCCAACACTGTAAAAATGTAGAAATAGGTTCCCTTCAAAAAGTGTTTTCCTATAGACATAATGATTCCTCTCTCCCGATTTTACCATCTGCAGTATTTTGTCCCCAAGAATATCAACCGTAGGCCCAGATGTGCTGGAATTCCCTTTTCTTGATCACTGAGATCAAATTGATTTGGTAAAAAAAAAGGGAAAAAAGTAGCTTTGATGTAGGCTACAGTAGCAAGTAGGGCTGTGGCGATTCACTTACTGTATCTCCCGATTCGATACTATCACGATTCTTGGGTGCCGATTCGATTTATATTGTGATTCTTAAGTATTGCGATTCTACGATTATTGCGATTCGATATTACGATTTATTGCGATTTTTGTTTATTTTTTTCTTTTCTTTTTTCAGTTTGTTTGCTTTTTTACACTAGATTAGAACATGGGAAAAGTTGAATCATACACTAGAGACTGTATATTATATATCATGAGTAGGGCTGGGCGATATAGTTAAAAACAGGGGCGGACTGGGATCATAATTCAGGCCGGGCATTACAGTAGATACCAAGCAGGCCAGGCCGATATGGGCCAACGCGAGTGAAATTTGGGCCGTTTGAAGCCAGATTTGGGCCGTTTGAAGTCCAATTTTACAATGAGATGCACCCACTTTAACCCTGAAGTGTAATTATTACTTCAGACTAACTAATAAAGTAATAAAACCACTAGTAAACCAGTAGGCGGCGCCTGGCCTGCTGTTCAGTGAGTGGCCTGACTGCAAGCACAAAAAAAAAAAAAAAAAAATTTTTTTTTTTTTTTGCGATTATCGATTCTGGAATAAAAGATCGATCCAAAAAATCGTGACATTAAAAATCGTGATACTTAGGTGAATCGATTTTTTCCCCCACCCCTAGTAGCAAGCTACTTTTATTTTTGGCACGTAGCTTGTAGCTTGCTACATTTCACTGGGGATAGCTTCAAAGTAGCGCAGCTATATTTTAAGGTAGAGTAGCTGGTAGCTTAACTTACTACATTTTCCAAGTAGCTTGCCCAACACTGTATAAAACATCAGAAGGTAGGACCAATACAAATAACTTGGGGAAAAAAAAACAAAAAAACGTTTTCAGTTGTAAGATATCTCGGTGACATTGACATCGCAAATTACTAACAGCATCATACGAAATTCTTCCACCGCCTATAATTCAGCAATATTATGATTTGAAACTTCACACAAGTGGAGCGGGGGGAAAAAAACAAACATTTGGTGGTTCTTCATTACTCTTTTTTGTTAACTCTCTTGTCCTTTTGCCTTTTAATTGCTTGGTTTGAATTGTAGTTAATTATCTTCAGTGCTCTCTCGTCTCGCACACGCACACACACACACACACACACACACACACACACACACTCTCAGTTTGCAGGTTGAGAGTACTTTATTGCCGTGGTCTCCCAGGCAGCGCTCGCTGCAGGAAGGCTGAATTTGCCCGTGCTCGTTAGCTTGGTTAAATAGTCCTGGCTATGCTTTAATTAGTGTGAAGAGATCAATGACGTGAGAAGCCAGGAGATGGGCTTTAAGTTAACACCTTGCTATCCGGTTTTCACATCGCTCAACAAAAACACACTGAACTTCTGCTCTCCACATTTTGGCGACTCTGTTTAACGACAAGGTCAATATGATGGGAACCTCACGGAAGGAGATCGGCTGACTGTGCCACAATTTCAGCTCGAGTTAATACAGTGCGGTGTCCATCTTTTCAAACGACACCATTTTATGGCTTACTCTTTGCGATGCCTGAAGCTAGCATTAGGCCTAACTAGACAATGACTCATAGCTTTGTGAATAGATGCTAGATGTTAATCGCTGCTTGTCTGGGGGTCAGGAGGGTGCAAGAAATACTCAAAAAAGTTTGCAGTGTGTAATGTATGGCTCAGTCCTCTTTCTGCTGTGCTGTTAACACTGATATCAGACCAAAAAGGCAATTAACAAGGACTTACTAATTACACCCAAAATGAGATTGAGGAGAGAGATGTTAAAAGAAATATATGGCGCTGTGCAATAAAGGCATAATGGTAAAAGTACAAAAGCAGTCAAATTAATCCTCCAATAGCTGTCAGTGTAGTTTGCTTAAGTGATACTGATGCCAAGGCAATGCCTCGCATCGGTAATGCAAACTGGATCAATCACAATGTGTCCCTTTTCAAAGGACTGAAGATCGATCAATATCCCGACTGCTGTGAATGATGTAGAGAATACTGACTAACTATAAAACCAAGGTAAAGCATTGAACATTTTCATGATTAAAGTGGCACATTTTAATAATGTGTGAATACACAATAAACAGCTTTGTGGGCGTGACGCCTAACTCCATTTAGGCCTATACGCAGCGGTTCAGAATGTGCTCGCTCTCTCTCTCTACTCGATTCAATATTTAGCATTATAAAGAAAATGAGCAAAAAAATACCTGCCTTTTTTCCTCAAACCAAACAATGGGTAACATGGATAGAGTCCATCTCGCCAAATCCACTCTCATGAACCATTCTTCCTCAGTCTATTCAGCAGATCCTCATCTTCCACTTCCTGCTTACCACCTCAACCTGGCCTCCTCCTCCTCTGTCTTACCCCCTCCTGTAGCCCCGCCTCTCTTCCAATGCTCTTATCTGGACCAGAGCCTCTCCCACTCCCCCGCCCCCCCCCGCCTCCATCTCATTGCTATCTCTCCCAGTCGGGGTAATCCACTCCTCCCTGTGCCTCTGATGCCTGGTCCACTCCACGGGGCCCAGGATTATCTCCCCACAGCCCCCACAGCCCAGCGCCACAGCCTCACGGGGAACCCAGCACACTCGCTGCTAAGGCTGGCTAGTCAGGTGCCCTGAAGACACTCAAACTTAGGATGGCTGTTTGTGCACTGTGTGGACTGATGGGAGTGTGTGTGTGTGTGTGTGTGTGTGTGTGTGTGTGTGTGTGTGTGTGAGTGTGTGTGTGTGTGAGAGTGAGAGAGTACACGTGTGTGTGTGTGTGTGTGTGTGTGTGTGTGTGTGTGTGTGTGTGTGTGTGTGTGTGTGAGTACACACGTGTGTCTGTGTGTGTGTGTGTGTGTGTGTGAGAGTGAGAGAGTACACACGTGTGTGTGTGTGTGTGTGTGTGTGTGTGTGTGAGAGTGTGTGTGTGTGTGAGAGTGAGAGAGTACACGTGTGTGTGTGTGTGTGTGTGTGTGTGTGTGTGTGTGTGTGTGAGTACACACGTGTGTCTGTGTGTGTGTGTGTGTGTGTGAGAGTGAGAGAGTACACACGTGTGTGTGTGTGTGTGTGTGTGTGTGTGTGTGTGAGAGTGTGTGTGTGTGTGAGAGTGAGAGAGTACACGTGTGTGTGTGTGTGTGTGTGTGTGTGTGTGTGTGTGTGTGTGAGTACACACGTGTGTCTGTGTGTGTGTGTGTGTGTGTGTGTGAGAGAGTGAGAGAGTACACACGTGTGTGTGTGTGTGTGTGTGTGTGTGTGTGTGTGTGTGTGAGTGAGTACACGTGTGTGTGTGTGTGTGTGTGTGTGTGTGTGTGTGTGTGTGTGTGTGTGTGTGTGGAGACAGAGAGAGAGAGAGCATGCCAGAGTGTGTTCTCTATGAGGACTTGATTGATGAGGGGTGACACACCTGTTTGAGATGGGATCCATCAGCATTGTGGATGCCAGGGAATTAACAAAGCAGCCTGAGTGCAGTGGGGCCAATTAGCCAGGCTAAAGAAGGCCTGCCATTGGTCAGCGTGGCGTGGGTCCTAACCTGAATGGTCCACTCTCAACATCCTCATTTGTCACATGTCTGATGTTTTGAGATCTGAAAACGCCAGTAATTTTGTGTCGGTTTGATTTAGTTCAAATCCAGCAATGTGGGGTGCTTTTGGATTGTGTTAGCCTGATATTCAGACTTCGTCGTCAACTCATAAACTCATTTGCATTCACTTCAGAGCATTTCTATGAGGGGGCGGGCTTCGGCCTTCCCTAACCAATCACTAGAGACCAAGGTGTCCCCGGCAACCTAACCTCGCGTCACCAGGCTCTTCCCGAGACGTGTTTCATACAACTCCTCTGGCCCACCTACTAGCGTTAGTCACAAGCACAAGCTTACGTAGCTAGCTAATGCTAGCCAGCTTCTCCACCATAGCTAGCTACAAAGTCGGCCGACTTTGTACTTTTTGTTGTAACGAATGTCTTATCGCACACTGCACTAACTAATACGATGTCCGTTAAAACGCGGTATACTGTAGACTGTGTGTTAAACTGCTATCTGCTTCAGGCACTCTGCTTTGGACACAGCTAGCTGTGTCTGTTTCTGTTGTGCATGACTGACAACAGCTTTAGCCAATCAGCGCCCATGATTGGATTTTCCACCGGAGAAATATTGTTTGCACATGGCGATGCCAGACCAAGAAGAGCCAAATCCACAACTGTGGAATGGGCGTGGCTTCAAAGGTCTGGAGCCAGGCTAGGATTGTGCTACACTAGCATTACTGCTGGATCCTCCTGCTTGTGGTTTCATAAAGTTTCTTTGTGTAATATATACAGTATGTACGCCATAATGGATCCCAGTTCAGCTGTTTATCTGGCAATATGAAATGTTATCAGCAGCCATTCGTCAACATTGAATATTTTATGATTTTTTTTTTTTTTGGTGCTAGAATATGATATCATCCAGTGTATTTCCAGTTTACCAACAGGCCACAATGCCACAGAGAAACATTATGTTTGTCACCGAGGTAATGTGGCTCTCACGTTGAGAATGGCCCCCCTATACCGCACAATTGCATTTTTATACAATGTCATTTTATGTAACCGTAAATGATGGCGCCATAAATTCAGCCTGAATGGTTGAGCTTGTGAATTATAGCAGTAATCATTATGAGATTGTATAATGTTATGTGCATAACCATAGGTTGTGAAGTGAGAAAGGCGAGGGGAAAATAGCCCCTGTGTGTGCTGCTCGGTGGCCCTCCTGTATCTTAGCCTATATACGCCGCAGTAGATTCACAGTCAATTCGGGGCTATATCTGATTTCCAATCCCTATTTCCGCTTGCTGCCTTCCTATTTAACTCCTCCTCCCCAGGACACTTTTCCATCCAATTTTCTCTCTTTCTCTCCCTCCACCCTCCCCCCTCCTCCCCCCTCACCCCTCGCTGTTGAGTTTAGACGCGGGGATGGAAAGCTTCATAAACAATTTTCTCCCCTCGCTCGTTGAGCCACTTTTACCCAGGCACTGTGTGAACGCCATGCCAATTTCCTCAATCCATACTTCACACAGCCCTGCCCCCTCCCCTCTCCTCACTCACTCCCCCCTGCTTTCTTCCTCTCTCTGGCTTCCTCCTCACCGCCTCTGTCCATCGAAACAAGGTCCACGTCAAGACAATTATACCCACTCTCTGCCTCGCACACTAACTCGCTGTGTTTACCACCGAAGGCCTGGTGGCAGCAAAGCAATTTCCTCCCAATGTGAAAGGCTGTATCTCTCTCTCTCTCTCTCTCTCTGTCAAACACACACACGCGTCGCACGCACACACACACACCCACGCACGCACGCACGCACACACTCTCTCATGGCTCTTTCTAGCCCTGCAGACATCTGATCTCATAAGCGATATATCTGTCGTTATGGCCACTGGCACCTCCTCGCACGCGGCCAGCAGCTCTGCCAGCGCTGCTTATTTCTGCTGGGAGGTGGCGACGATGCGACAGGCGGCAGGAACCAGTGGCCCCAGCTCAGCTCGGTCGCTCTGGGGCTCCAGTGTGTCGAGATTATCACCAGCCCCGGGGCTCCGCCACTCTCTCTCTATCTCTCTCTCTCTCTGTCTCTCTCTCTCTCAGCGTGAGGCCATCTTGGTTTCACACAAGTCACATCCATTCCCCCCTACTTCCTCTTCCACCGTGGGCCTGCGGTTTAGCGAAAAAGAACATCCCCGGCCGGCCAGCCCAGCCCAGTCACAACTTGACGACAGCGTCCATCATGGTTTCCCGTGTTTTGCGTCTCCTCTGCGGGCGCATGCAGGCTAGGCTGCCTTGTGTAAGTGTCGCGTCGTGTGCTTAGCATGGGCGGATACAGGACATGATTTAGCTGGGTAGAAATGAGAGGATATTAAAAAGTAAAGAGGGTGGTAAGCTACAGCCGTGCACTCTGTCTCTGCAGCATGGGGGCATATTACCATGCACACACACACACACACACACACACACACACACACACACACACACACACACACACACAGCCCAGGGAGAAAGGGAGAAGACATCAATATGCACAAATGCACAAGCTCATGTATGCACGCACGCACGCACACGCACACATGCACACGCGCGCAGCGCACGCACACACACACACACACACACACACACACACACACACACACACACACACACGCACACACACAGATAGTGAATCATGATAAGCGCGGTAAGTGAGAGCACATGATAGAGGATCTGGTGCTGATTGGTGATGGTGGCAGGCCCAGTCTGCTGGCTGGACTAATGAAGATGACTGCTTGTTCCACAACTAGCTGCTGCTGTCTTGTACGTTGTAATTAGGGCCAAAATCTCTTGGTCCACTGGATCTTTGTGTTTGTCCTTGAGGGGACGGGGGGGATATGGTGTGTGTGTGTGTGTGTGTGTGTGTGTGTGTGTGTGTGTGTGTGTGTGTGTGTGTGTGCGTGCGTGCGTGTGTGTAGGTGTGTGTGTGTGTGGGCAGGCGTGTGTGGGTATACAGTACGCCCTTGAGGTTCGAATGTAAATGGTGTAGTATAGGGACTGTCTACTGTGTATACTGTTAGCTGTTAGCATGGTTGGTAGGTCAATGGGGTTACAGCTAATAGGCTAGTAGGTGAGGCTTAAATTAATGCAGTGTCCGCCCGAAAAAACAAAGGGGAATAAGAGACCTCTCATGGCTCCATGATGCTCTGTATGTTCTTAATGAGGGCATCGTGGCAATGCTGTATACAGTTAGCTCGCCGTTAGCAAACACACACATACAGCCTGGATTTGGCTCTGTACATGTTCACCACACATTGAAAATAAACCTGATTATGATTCTCCTTTTCATTAGGCTTTCAGCAAGTTCACATCAGTGTATGTATTTATTTATATCGACAGAACGTAGATTTTTATATTGAAATGCTCCTACTGATTTTCTGCCGCCCTCACTCTAACTTTCAGCGTTCAGAAAGTATTTTCTTGTTTTTTAAATTTTCTTACTTTTATCTATTTACTTTTATCTCATCCATCCCGTTTCTATTGATCTTTTTAATCATATAAAGCACTTTGATTTGCCCTGTGTACTATATAAATAAACCTGACTTGACATCACTCTGAAGAAGTCGGTTTATTTTTAGTGTGCGGTGAACTTAATGTAGCTTAGCTATATGGACGTTATTTGCAGTATTCCTGCAGTCAACCGCACTGTAAAAAGAAAAGCACAGCTGTGCAGAGGACACATAGAATAATAGACAGTTTGGATAAGCTGAATTTGGGTTTATCACATGTCATCTGACAAAGACAAGCCAACACAGCTACAAGATACACATTCACACCTTGATGAAACTCACATTGGATGTCAAATCTAGTGTGCTAAATCTATTTGATTTACTATTTAAAGAGGACATGAAAATGTCGATCATATTATGACTTCGAAATGTACTGATGTGCTAGAAAGATGAACATTTCAGCTTTTCGCCAACTGGGTGCTGCTGATGTCACTAGGTTGACTGTAAAATACAGTAGTAAAGATTTTAATCATTTTGATGAGCAACCACAATCTGTCAGAAACAGCATTATGCTGTGGGCCTGTTAAGAGTTAAAAATTCTTACCAACACTTAACAGATAAATATCAACAGTGTTTACCATGTTAGCCTACATAACGGCTACAGAGCAAGTCACCCGGATGTACTTCTTCTTCTTCTGTTCTGCCGTATTACCAAACAGAAGAAGAAGAAGCACATCTGGGGCAGGTCATAGTTGACTTGCAGCCAGTTTGTTGTGTAGCTTAGCCTAGCCTAGCCTAGCAGATATTTATCTGATTTCGAGATTTTGAATTATTTTGAAAGAATTATTTTAAGATAATTAATATCACCATTATTGTTATTAGCTTATATTGTTGTCGTTTGTTGTTCTGAATTGTCAAACTAAACTGAAAGGATAAGAAGAAAGAGGGAGGTATGCAATCTCAGGCATTGTGTCCATGTTAGCATGTTGTGTGTTTGCAGGCAGAAGCTTGTGGGTCCGCAAATGAGTTTGATCTGGGCTGACAGCTCATGAGAATTCCTCATGCTCGGGTCACATGCATTCTCCTCAGGGCCATCCCAGGCGGCAGCAGGAAGTATTTGTGATTCATGCTCTAATCTCCCCCTTCACAGATGTCATATTGGGAAGCGAATTGAACTGGAGCATGTGTAGTATACAGCTTTAAACTGGAGCATGTGTAGTATACAGCTTTGACTGTAGCATGTGTAGTATATAGCTTTAGACTGGAGCATGTGTAGTATACAGCTTTAGACTGTAGCATGTGTAGTATATAGCTTCAGACTGGAGCATGTGTAGTAAACAGCTTTGGACTGGAGCATGTGTAGTATATAGCTTCAGACTGGAGCATGTGTAGTATACAGCTTTGGACTGGAGCATGTGTAGTATACAGCTCTGGAGCATGTGTAGTATACAGCTTTAGACTGGAGCATGTGTAGTATATAGCTTTAGACTGGAGCATGTGTAGTATACAGCTTTAGACTGGAGCATGTGTAGTATATAGCTTCAGACTGGAGCATGTGTAGTAAACAGCTTTGGACTGGAGCATGTGTAGTATATAGCTTCAGACTGGAGCATGTGTAGTATACAGCTTTGGACTGGAGCATGTGTAGTATACAGCTTTAGACTGGAGCATGTGTAGTATACAGCTTTAGACTGGAGCATGTGTAGTATATAGCTTCAGACTGGAGCATGTGTAGTATACAGCTTTAGACTGGAGCATGTGTAGTATATAGCTTCAGACTGGAGCATGTGTAGTATACAGCTTTAGACTGGAGCATGTGTAGTATACAGCTTTAGACTGGAACATGTGTAGTATATAGCTTTAGACTGGAGCATGTGTAGTATACAGCTTTAGACTGGAGCATGTGTAGTATATAGCTTTAGACTGGAGCATGTGTAGTATACAGCTTTAGACTGGAACATGTGTAGTATATAGCTTTAGACTGGAGCATGTGTAGTATACAGCTTTAGACTGGAACATGTGTAGTATATAGCTTTAGACTGGAGCATGTGTAGTATACAGCTTTAGACTGGAGCATGTGTAGTATATAGCTTCAGACTGGAGCATGTGTAGTAAACAGCTTTGGACTGGAGCATGTGTAGTATATAGCTTCAGACTGGAGCATGTGTAGTATACAGCTTTGGACTGGAGCATGTGTAGTATACAGCTCTGGAGCATGTGTAGTATACAGCTTTGGACTGGAGCATGTGTAGTATACAGCTCTGGAGCATGTGTAGTATACAGCTCTGGAACATGTGTAGTATACAGCTTTAGACTGGAGCATGTGTAGTAGGGCTGTCAATCTCCCTCTATAATCAAATTCGAATTTCAGTGCTTTATACATTTTAATATTCGAATTATATTCGAATATTTTAATTAATTTTTTAATTGAATTAAAAAAAAAAAAAAAAAAAATTTGGTCTGAGTGAATTCTTGTCTTCTCTTATGTTGTGTTCTGATTCTAAATATAGCTGAATCTTTGGGTTTGACCAAGTAAAACTTTTTCTAAGCATTTTACCAAATGTAGATGGAAAAGTGAATGGTGGATGAATATTCAAAATAATATTAGGCTTATCACAAATAGTCCAGCAATGATGTTTATTTAAGAAAACATGTTCCTTGTACAATGTACATGCATTCATTGCATTAGAAAATAGGTCAGATAACCAGAGCTTAGTTAATATTCATCAGTGATGTATTGGTGCTGTCTGAAATGCTAAAATAAAATAATTGATAATAAAAAAAGACACAGCCTTTGTTTGAGCTCCTTATCAATAAACAAATAAGTAAACTTTGCCAAAACAACAATGAGCCATGAACAACAAAAAAATCAGTCACGTATTGCACTTAAGAGCTATAGGTTTACATTCAGTATAGCAGCTTCAACAGTCAACTTCAGTTAACAATGAATGAACATACATTTTAAGAGCTACAGGTAGGTTTACATCAGTATAGCAGCTTCAACAGTCAACTTCAGTTAACACTCTTTTCTTCAAGTATGTTGTCAGAACTTGTCACTGTTCTAGTGTTCTAAAAAAAAAAAAAAAAAAAAAAAAAATTTTAAATAAAAAAATATTCGTTTTTAAAAAATAATAATAATCGAATTTCGTTCATAATTATTAAATTCGAATAATATTCGAATATCAAAATTCGTTTCAACAGCCCTAATGTGTAGTATATAGCTTCAGACTGGAGCATGTGTAGTATACAGCTTTAGACTGGAGCATGTGTAGTATATAGCTTCAGACTGGAGCATGTGTAGTATACAGCTTTAGACTGGAGCATGTGTAGTATATAGCTTCAGACTGGAGCATGTGTAGTATACAGCTTTAGACTGGAGCATGTGTAGTATACAGCTCTGGAGCATGTGTAGTATACAGCTTTAGACTGGAGCATGTGTAGTATATAGCTTTAGACTGGAGCATGTGTAGTATACAGCTTTAGACTGGAGCATGTGTAGTATATAGCTTCAGACTGGAGCATGTGTAGTATACAGCTTTGGACTGGAGCATGTGTAGTATACAGCTCTGGAGTATGTGTAGTATACAGCTTTAGACTGGAGCATGTGTAGTATACAGCTTTAGACTGGAGCATGTGTAGTATACAGCTTTAGACTGGAACATGTGTAGTATATAGCTTTAGACTGGAGCATGTGTAGTATACAGCTTTAGACTGGAGCATGTGTAGTATACAGCTTTAGACTGGAACATGTGTAGTATATAGCTTTAGACTGGAGCATGTGTAGTATACAGCTTTAGACTGGAACATGTGTAGTATATAGCTTTAGACTGGAGCATGTGTAGTATACAGCTTTAGACTGGAGCATGTGTAGTATACAGCTTTAGACTGGAACATGTGTAGTATATAGCTTTAGACTGGAGCATGTGTAGTATACAGCTTTAGACTGGAACATGTGTAGTATATAGCTTTAGACTGGAGCATGTGTAGTATACAGCTTTAGACTGGAACATGTGTAGTATATAGCTTTAGACTGGAGCATGTGTAGTATACAGCTTTAGACTGGAGCATGTGTAGTATATAGCTTTAGACTGGAGCATGTGTAGTATACAGCTTTAGACTGGAACATGTGTAGTATATAGCTTTAGACTGGAACATGTGTAGTATACAGCTTTAGACTGGAACATGTGTAGTATATAGCTTTAGACTGGAGCATGTGTAGTATACAGCTTTAGACTGGAACATGTGTAGTATATAGCTTTAGACTGGAGCATGTGTAGTATACAGCTTTAGACTGGAGCATGTGTAGTATATAGCTTTAGACTGGAGCATGTGTAGTATACAGCTTTAGACTGGAACATGTGTAGTATATAGCTTTAGACTGGAACATGTGTAGTATACAGCTTTAGACTGGAACATGTGTAGTATATAGCTTTAGACTGGAGCATGTGTAGTATACAGCTTTGGACTGGAGTATGTGTAGTATACAGCTTTAGACTGGAGCATGTGTAGTATACAGCTTTCACTTTCTCTCTCAACCTACCCAGGTTTCATCACTGCAGTGGGATGAAAGTGACCCCTTTAAACTCAACAAAGATCGCCACATCGTGGCTGCAAAGTGCCTTAAAAGTACAAATTATTTTCTAAAATTGACAGACACTCCTGCAAGATAGTTTTTAACTTGGGGAATATGTTTAGCTTGTATAAGATTTCTCTGATCTAAACTTGGATTTTCACATCTGTCCCCCTTATCTCCACCCTTGGACAGTATCTATCTAATATCTGTTGGTGCTCTGAATGCCTTATTTTACAATGCCATAAATGTTTCAGAAATTGACAACAATTTGAGGTTAACAACCGGTCAGAGCCATATTGACCCTCAGGAAAATAAGACATAACATAACAAATAAATATATTTGCCAGATGCAAGTGTCTGTATAAACCAATTGATTCCAGTGTGGGTGGTGCGGGGTGCCTGCCTATGGGACATTGCAGTGAATTCTGGCATCACCACTGTAACAGTAGACCATGTATTAGGCGGTATTGGCTACTGAAGATTGGGCGATAGACTAATATCTGTAACTATCTTGGCTTTGATCGCTGCAAGTCAAAATCAACATGTACAATAACTTCTCTGGAAACTCACTGACCACAGCTGCTGTTTCAATGAGATAATACAGTATATGGGGCAACTGGCTCCTGAGGGTGTTATTTACAGTACTACGCACGTGAGATTCGTAGGCTCGCACGGTGAGCGGGCTCGCTGTCACCCTCCCTGCAGCTCGGTTGCTGCGTGGCCTTGCCTACCCTATTGGCACAACGCACAATTGCTCAACTACACATCACTGATGACATCACAATTTCCCAAGTGACCATCACTGATGACATCTCGAGTGACTGATGTCATAGACATGATGACATCACAATTGCTCGAGTGACATCACTGATGATATCATAGACATTGTGACATCATCAGTGACATCACAATGTGGGACAAAAATTTAAACAAACAGAGCCCACTTACTCCCTTTTATATGGACGACGACGACGACTAGGGTTTCGGCCCTGAGGCTCGCCCACTACGCCATCACTGATGACATCATCAGTGTCTTATGACATCACTGATGACATCATGAGTGACCTATGACATCAGTGATGTCGCAATGCACAACAGCTCAAGTGACATCATCAGTGATTTATGACATCACTGATGACATCATCAGTGGGCCCCCTTGTGTGTGTGTGTGTGTGTGTGTGTGTGTTGTGTGTGTGTTGTGTGTGTGTGTGTGTGTGTGTGTGTGTGTGTGTGTGTGTGTGTGTGTGTGTGTGTGTCACTGGTGGTCACTGGTTAAAAAAAAAGTGGATAAACTAATTTCTGAGGCAGTTTTCTCACATCATGCTGTTATATAAAAAAAAAAAAAGTTGGTAAATAAACTTCAGTCGCCCATATAGGCTGTGAGACTGTGAGGCTAGAACAACTGAAACTGAATCATATATCCCTATATAATTTTATTGTTATCAGCATCATTGTTTATTTTGTGGTTTTCTGGCACGTTGGATTTACCCCGCTAGCCGGGGCGCTTCTCGCTCATAGTTAACAAAACCTAATCTGTTTCATTCAAACCTTAATCCTGAAGAATCACTGATGTTTCCTTCAATTTTAGCAAGTGTAGCATGCGGAGGATGTGTAAAGAGGGAGGGAAGCAGAGAGGGAGAGAAAAGCAGATCTCAAAAGCAAAGTAGGTATCCACCTTATTTTTGTGAGGCTCCGCTGTAAAATAATTCTGGGAGCAATATCCGGTCTAGAACATGAGCAGCTGTGTTTACGCTGGCTTGACGATCCCTGGATAGTACTCTGTACTGCAGCCCATGACTGCAGCGCGTGCCTCCTCGCATCGCATTTCCTTGTCGAACTCCGACGTTACAACAAGTTTGCTCGTCACAAAATAACACTAGTTTTGGGAATGTAGCCTAATGATGTTATCTATCACATCCGCTAACCTGTTGCTCGTTGAACAAGTCGGCATTTATCAGCTCACCTGCA
Organism: Poromitra crassiceps; assembly: GCF_964638095.1. Classification (NCBI taxonomy): domain Eukaryota; kingdom Metazoa; phylum Chordata; class Actinopteri; order Beryciformes; family Melamphaidae; genus Poromitra; species Poromitra crassiceps. Next base: position 8,974,266 of record NC_139649.1, on the reverse strand, counting down.
CCTTTTACAGACAGGTACATTGACGGGCTGTGTTGTGTCAAGCTAGACGTAACAGGGGAAGAGGACAGCAGAAGGACGTTGTGAACAATACCGCCCCCATCTGACGGGGTCAGGTTAGGACGCAAATCAAATCAGCATCGGCGCCTAGATCGTCTGGACAAGTGGAGATGTAGGGCCGTTGGCGCATGCGCACACCGGCCAAAAAGACTAAAAAGACTCCGGTAAAAGTAGACGTACTGATTCAACTTGTTTACTCAAGTAAAAGTAAAAGAAATGACGATGAAAACACGGACACACAGCTTTCCAATGACAGTAGGAGGATTGGCTACATGTGGTGTATGCTGATGGTATTGAAACAGAGTGATGGGGGGCACGGTGGTGCAGTGGTAGCGCTGTCGCCTCACAGCTAGAAGGTCCTGGGTTCGATTCCCATGTGGGACGCTTTTCAGCGCTGAAGGAGTGCATGCCCGTCCGCATGTCCTCGAGTGCCCACCGCCCGGGTCGTCAAAAGGGCCTTTCTGTGTGGAGTTTGCATGTTCTCCCTGTGCCCCCTGGGGGTTTCCTTCATATAGGAACCCCTCACCAAAAACATGCAATATCCTGGTCACTGGAGTGGTGCCTCCTCTGGTCGTTCGGCGCGCCCGTTCGGAGGGAGGGGAACTCGTTGGAATAGCGTGATCCGCCAACATGCTATGTCCTACCGGTGAAGCTTCCCCTGTCAGGTGAAAAGAAGCGGCTGGCTACTGCCCATGTCTCGGAGGAAACATGGAGCCAGTTTCGGCTCTCCTCAGATCGGCAGAGGATGGAGCAGCAACCAGGATAAATAAATTAAAATTATCACTAATGGGGGGTAAAAATGGGATACAAAAATCTGGAAAAAGAAAAAAAGAAAAAAAGAGTCACCGAAGAACTAAATCTAGGAAATGAAAATAAATAAACTGACCGTCCCTCAAGTCAGTTTTGGTGGAGTACAAAGTCCTTCATCACTTGTGTTAGTGGTAGGGAGTGGACTTGGTTCAGGCGATGTGTGCCCAGCGCTTGGCGGATCCGGATCCGACACACGTGGGCCAGACTGCAAGGACATCTCTTGGCCTCCAGAACTACCCTGAGCGCCTCGGGATCCGCCCTCTCCACCAGCTGTGCCTGCTCACATGCCACCAGGGCCGGGACGGCGCCGTGGTCCAGGAGCAGGTGGACAAAGGCTGCGTCGCACGTGTGCCACAGCACCACCTCCAGCAGGCGAGAAGCCACGTCACGGGTCAGAACGCCAGCGGCCTGGAGCAGCAGGCGGAAGCAGTCCAGGTGATGGTGGGCAGCACTGATGTAGAGAGGAGACCTCTGCCTCCAGTGACAATGACGGTGATGCCTGTCTATGTCAACACGAACAGCGGCGCGGAACCTGATGAGCTCCTGCAGTATGTCGAGCCTTCCCCGGAAGGCAGCCCAGTAGACCGGGTTCTCAGCGCTGTGTGCGCAACTGTTGGGGTCAGCCCCGGCTTCCAGGAGGACGCGGACGCAGTCCAAGTGACCCATGGACATGGCCCAGTAGAGAGGCGTGTGGCTTAAGCTATGATCTCCAGTATTGTCTAGATGGGACCAGAGACACCAGAGATTGATCCGTCTTCTGAAGCGGTCTTCCTGCAGCAGGGTGCTCAGTTTGTCCAGGTCTCCTGCATGGGCAGCAACGTGGAGCTGCCTGTCTTCATGGCCTGCTCGAGCAGCAGCCATTCCTTCAGGTCTGTGAGAGTACATCACCGAGTCTCAAACTGAAGTCTTTATGAAGGGACAAAATGTTCGAGTGACATCACTTGATATCATCACTCACTGATGACATCACTCACTGATGACATCACAATTGCCAGAGTGACATCACCGATGACATCACTCACTGATGACATCACTATTGCTCAAGTTACATCACAGATGAGATGAAGTTGGACGCAATTGCTCGAGTGACCATCATTGATCGAGTGACATCACTGCCGGCATCATCTGTGGCATCATCAGTGATTTATGACATCACTATGGTAGTGACCTGGCCACCAGGCGGAGCGATCTAGAACTACTTCTAGTGATTTACACAGTGCCATTACATTAGCAGACTATAATGTTGATATACACGTATCTAGAAATGCCATATTATGCAATGTCTTTTTGTTTCAGAAATGTTGATATTCTACATATGCGTTGGATGGCAGAAACGTACAATACCGACATTGTATTCTGGCGACCAATGCTGATATAATGCACAGGAGGCGTATAGCTTTGTTACAAGTGCACATATATCCTCATCGAGGACGTGCACTGAAACCTTTTCAATTAAAACAGTGACAATTGAAAAAGTGCAAAAGCATTATTCCTCCTGTGAAGGATTTTCACAGAAACAGCTGTCCTGTAGGATCCATTCATCTTCCAACTCTTTTCAAAGTGGTGTCTGTGCTGCTGTATGTGCAGGGTTGCAGAATAAAGTGGCCTTTTCTCTCTGCCTCTCTCTGTCTGCGGCCTCGCTCGCTGAATGAGAACTTTCAGAAACTAATTACAGAGGAGCCATCTTCATCACATTGCCATTACGGGGTGGAAGGGGGCGGGGCCTGCTGGCTCCCTGGGCTCCAGCGGAGAGCAGGGCTCTGATACACTTAGCCGCAGCCCTGCTTTAATTGTGCAGAAAATGTGATTTGTGCCCCAGCTTCACTTTCTAGGGAGAGTGCTGCTTCACAGTCGGGGGTGTCCCAGTCGCATGAATAGCTCTGCTATTCAACCACCCAGAGACCTGTGTGCGTGTGCGTGTGTGCGTGTGTGCGTGTCTGTGTGCATGTGTGTGTGTGCGTGTGCATGTGTGTGTGTGTGTGTCTGTGTGTGTGTGTGTGTGTGTGTGTGTCTGTGTGTGTGTGCATGCTTGCCTGCCTGCCCCGCGCATATAGTTTGTGAGTGTGCTTAAAGTCATTTGCACATGGTGTTTGTGTTTCATCAGTAAACAAGATTTCCAGAATGTGATTAGCCGTTAAACGTTAAAAAAAAAAAGTTACAGAAACAACAAATAAAATTGATATAAATATGCATCATTAACAAAGTCACAGATCTCAACAACACATGCAATATTTACACAAGACATTCGCTCATTAATCATGCCGACATTTTTATAAACAATATGACTGGTGTTGTAATAGTGTCAATGTCATCGCATGGCATGAACTCGAGAGATATTGAGGAAGGTGGGGGAGTTCAGGTGGTGTAGTAGGAATGACAACATCATCCATAGATGCTCAACAGTATGTCCATCACGTGACATTGACTCTGCTGTATGTTTTCTGCATGGGGTACCATGAGACGAGAGAGAGCAACACAAGTCTTCTCCTTCCACATGCTTAACGGGAGCATATCTCCAGTCACCATTTTGGCGATGAGCAGGCTCATCTTCTCTGCCCTGGTGGCATCATCACAACAACGCGCTGCTAGCAAATGAGGCCATGCGAGACTGCCTGTTATCTGTCTGTCTCCACTGTTTGTGCTTTACAGCATATGGAGCATCCACGTAGTATTTCTATGATACACACGTTTAACGTTACATAGCTTCTTGCACTGCGCATTCATGTCTTGTCTTTTTTGTCCAAATATTTCCAAACATCTCTTATGACTCGTCGCCGCCATTCTGTGTGTGTAACGCCAGATCCGGTGTAACGAGCAACGGCGCGTAGGAAGATCTATAATCTTTCTCAGACTTCGCTGTCCAAAAAAGTTAATTTAGTAGCTTAAAATAGAAAGTGGTCAATTTACATTTATATTAATTGTAGGCTCATGTGGTGGTGGTGGTGTTTTTTTTCAAAGCAAAAAAGAAAATGAAAAGTACGTTGCTGGAATACTGACCGTCAATACCGGGTAGCTACTCGAGTCCCCAAGTAGGCTACTTACTCATGCCCATCCCTACCACACAAGTAGGCTACTTACTCATGCCCATCCCTACCACACAAGTAGGCTACTTACTCATGCCCTCCCTACCACACAAGTAGGCTACTTACTCATGCCCATCCCTACCACAACCACATGCATATGTAGTCTGGAAAGACAGGAAGTAGAGGAGAAAGCGAGTGCAAAAAGGTAGAGAGTGAAAGGAGTGATAGAGGCTTTGAACCATCTTGAGTGAGACAGAAAGAGAATTGTAAAGTGCAAGATGGAGAGGGGGAGACGGAGGGAGAGAGACATATTGGCAGAGGATGAGAGGAACAGAGAGGCGGGGGCGGGGGATGAGTGAGGAAGAGGAGTGGAAAGAGACTGATAGGGGGGGAAGGAGGAGGAGGAAGAAGAAATCCTCACCATACACCCCTCACCTGGATATGGTGCTTGTGAGCTTGGCTCAAAAGTGCTGATGGGACAAGGAGGAGCGCGAGCTGGGTTTCCAGCACAGAGAAAAGTGCTTACCGGCTCTTCTTGTAAGGGGAAAAAGGCTTGAGGTACACGCCTCACATATCCTCTTTGTTTGGAGACTTTGCAGTGGCCAGCATTTTCTATCTCCCCGCTATCTGTTCTCCATTTTCCCCCCCTTATTCATTCCGTTTGTTCTTCGTTCTCCTCAACACTTTTGCTCAGGACCGCAGTCGCACACCGCTTTGGCAGGCTACTTTTTGGATCGATTTGTTCCGGGATAATCTCTGGCAGCTAAACTTTTCTGTTGCTCTTCGTATCAACAGGGTTTTGGGCCGTGGCTATGAATAGGATGCGGTGAGAGGTTGTTGTTTGCTCTGAGACAAGGGTGTGACCCTCTGCCACTTGCAAGATCCCACCACACGGGGCTTGATTTATTACAGTCCATCCACAACACACCCACCTTATCCACCCTTAATTTGTCTCAGGGAAACCACACACAGGGGACATTTCAACAGTGACAATTCAATATCATTATAGCAGTTAATAATTCATATATTATTTTGGTGTATATTGTTTTAATTCAAACTGGTAAATTTGCACAATATGACCTGAAATTATTTTATTTTCAAAACATGAAATCTCCAGTAGTTTCGTCTGTATTGTACCAGTATCATTGCAGAGGAACTGCACATCAATCACTTGGCGTGATGTCAGTTTTTTAATGTTAGTGCAACAGTCACATTTCAATACTGTATGACACTTTGGATGTCCACTTGGTGTACAATTTGAAATGTTAACAGATTCATAATGAAAGCGGGTATGAAATGTATGGTATAAAAAAAAACATAATGCATGCAAGTGCTAATTGTGGGACAAAATTCACTTCCTCAATCTATTGCATGCTATGCAAAATAAGAAAGCTGAACTATTCTGGTCAGGAGATGATGCTAAGTTGGAATGGCTATTCAGAGAGCAAGTCTTCAGCTTGGCAGTTATGAACAAGACAAACAGTCTCAGACACAGAACGGAAAAAACAAAAACAAACAACAAAAAATAAAAATACACATTTTCAACATTCAGTGCTACCAGTCGTGTAAGGTGCTTATATTTTTACGAGAGGTACATTATTGTGCTCATCCGTCTCCCGCAACCTCAACAAGGTAGGCTAGAAACGGGCCCCAAATGGCAAAGAACTTCTTTAGTGAGTCGGTCCTCAGGAACCTAATCCTCTCCATCCGTATAACAGAGGTCATTTCCGTCAGCCACGATTGAAAATAAGGCGAAGTAGAAGACTTCCATTCTTTCAAGATTAGTTTTTTGGCAACAATTGTCCCCTGCGTCAGAGATTGCTGCACAGTTGTGGGGAAGTCCAGAGAAAGTTCCGAGCGGCCGAAGATGGCAAGTTCTGCTTCGGGCTGAAGGGTTATTTTATAAGCCTTCGAGTACCAGTCAAATATCTTAGCTCAGAATCCGGACAGTGAAGCGCCGAACCAAAAAGCATGTGACAATGTGCCCTCTGACCCCTGACACCTATCACATAGCGGTGAGACAGAGGGATCTTATGTAGCCTATGCTTGGAGTAATGGAGACGGTGAGTGACTTTAAACTGGATCAGCTGATGTCTGCTATTAACTGAGCAGAGTTGTACAACCGACAGGCTCCTTTCCCATATAATGTCAGATAATTCAGTACCAAGTTCTTCCTGCCGTGCCTCTCTGATCCTCTCAGTAGAGGCCATGGTATACAGTCATCAAATAGACACACAAATCTAGAGATGAGGTGCCTGGAGTGAGGAGGGCTCAGCAAAACCAGCTTGGCAGGTTTATTGGGAGAGCTTGGAAACTTAGAATGGAGAAGTTGTTTATCTGAATATGTGACTCTGCCTTGTCTTGTTTATGTTTGAACTTTTTGTAACGTGTTTGTTAATTTGTTTGTATTGCTTAATTTGAATGATTTGTGTCTTGTAAGCCCAGAAGGGTTGGGCACCATGAATATGGTGCATGACATAGAAATAAAACATATCTTTACTTTACTTTACTGCACTTGGCAGACGCCTTTGTCCAAAGCGACTTACAACATCACATCTCATCAGAATACACAAGAAATACAACATCACATCTCATCAGAATACACAAGAAATACACAGAACAATTGAAAGTAATAAATATAAGAACGTAGTGTAGTAAAAAGCATGTAATACAATCAATAAGAGTCAAGTATCCTGGTCTATCATGAACTAGAGTAACACATTATGGGGATACAAATAGTGTAATAAAATAAAAAAAAATAAAAAAAAACAAAAATAGTCAGGGGCGTAGCTAGCAGCATGTGAGTGTTTTAAGAAAAGGTTAAGATTCAGAAAGGCCCAGGTGTAGGCCGAAGAGGTGGGTTTTTAGTCTCCGACGAAAAATTGCCAGTGACTCGGCCATTCTGATCGAGGGGGGAAGCTCATTCCACCACTGAGGAGCCAGTGAGGAAAAAAGTTGTGATCGGGACAAGCGACCTCCGGGCCCATGTAGTGATGGAGGGGCAAGGCGAGGTGGACCAGTAGAGGAGCGGAGGGAGCGATGCAAAGTTTGGAAACTTACCAAAGATTGCAGATAAGGCGGGGCTGACCGGTGAACTGACCGGTAGGCCAGCACCAGTGTCTTGAACCTGATGCGTGCCAGGATGGGAAGCCAGTGAAGGTCGCAAAAAAGGGGAGTGACATGTGAAAATTTAGGTAAGTTAAACACCAGACGGGCTGCAGCGTTTTGGATAAGCTGAAGGGGTCGGATGGCCGAGGCAGGTAGCCCGGCCAACAGAACGTTGCAGTAGTAGTTGGGTCGCCTCTTTAGTGAGGAATGGACGGATTTTTCGAATGTTATAAAGTGAAAGCCTACAGGCACGGGCAGTCGCTGCGATAAAGGCTGAATAGGATAACTGATGATCTAGAAACACCCCGAGGTTCTTAACTGTTGGAGAAGGGAGTACCGTAGTGTTGTCAATATGGATGGAGAGGTCTGTGATAGGGCAGTCCTTTCCAGGGAGGAACAGGACTCCCTGGATATCTATTATCTATCTATCTATTGTTTGTATACATTGCCTAGTTTCGAGTTACGGTAGTTCTAGTTTGACCAAATGTGAGGATGTACAGTACTGAGCCTTAACACGTGAGTGCCAGCGACGCCATATGGCGTCATTAGAAATTTACCGTAGGCTGCCAGCGACGCCAAATGGCGTCAATAACTCGAAATTGTTTTTTTGACGGGGGGGGTGTCGATCTATGCCTCTTACATCGCCTCTTACAATATGAGAGCTATTGAATGTGTCTAACCTATTTTACAGAACCCTTAGGTGGCGACAGCGCACTCCAGATGAGAGAAAGTGGAGTAAAACACACAGAAGAAGTCGTTGGGGAAAAGGAAATCGCATCGCATCCGTCCGTATGCAGCTGCTTCATTGAAGCATAACGTTAGCTGTGCCCCTGCAGCAGCCAATCTGCTGTCACAATTGAGCACCTCCGTGTCCGCTGCACAGCCCATTCGCATGATCAGCCGTGGAGTTGTTATTATTCTCAACTGGAAGCATGGGAGCTGGTGACAAATACACGCGGTTGTAAAAAAGCTGGATGTAGCGGACTTGTCAGTGCAGAGCAAACGCAGGCAGCAGAAAGCCCCAGAGACACTCCCAGAAGGAGGAGTGTGCAGTTGAGGGGGTGGGGGGGGGCACGCAGAGCAGCATACAACAGACCCAGACAGCAGGACAGGATTAGCAAATGCAAGCTAGAATATCTGATGCCCACCAGCAGTAAATCAAGAACAGCAAGAAGCTGCAACCAGCAGCGCACGCAGGGGCCAGCGCTGCTGGTTGCAGCTAAAAAATATTATTTGGCCAAACAAAATTCCTTTGTTTTCACTCTTTTATTGAAGGAAATTATTTTTGAGGTGTCATTACATCAGAAAATATTAGCAATGAGTCAATGATGTGCTTGAAATGCTTCCTTTCACAAAAGGCTGAATATCTCAGGTTCTAGAAAAAAAGTATCTGTTTTTGCTCAAATCAAGCTATCTTCTCCGGCTCATAACTAAAGAACGGAAAATGGGATCAATAAACTTTTTTTTGCAGGTGATAGAAGAGAGTCTCATCGTTATTTGTGCGTGTTCAGTGTTTACATAGTAATTATTAAAGAAATTATATGACTGTTTTAAAATGCATTGCGGCCTATGTGGCACAGTACAGCACCTTTTGCCCAAGGGCCGTGGCACTCAAAGTGTTAATTGCTACCAAACGTGACCAGGTCATTCCTATGCTCTTCTGTCCCTCCGTCATATGGACAGTGTCACTCTGGAGACATATGGACAGTGTCACTCTGGAGACATATGGACAGTGTTCACTCTGGAGACTCTTCTGTCCCTCCGTCATATGGACAGTGTTCACTCTGGAGACATATGGACAGTGTTCACTCTGGAGACATATGGACAGTGTTCACTCTGGAGACATATGGACAGTGTTCACTCTGGAGACATATGGACAGTGTTCACTCTGGAGACTCTTCTGTCCCTCCGTCATATGGACAGTGTTCACTCTGGAGACATATGGACAGTGTTCACTCTGGAGACTCTTCTGTCCCTCCGTCATATGGACAGTGTTCACTCTGGAGACATATGGACAGTGTTCACTCTGGAGACATATGGACAGTGTTCACTCTGGAGACATATGGACAGTGTTCACTCTGTAGTCATATGGACAGTGTTCACTCTGGAGACATATGGACAGTGTTCACTCTGGAGACATATGGACAGTGTTCACTCTGGAGACATATGGACAGTGTTCACTCTGGAGTCATATGGACAGTGTTCACTCTGGAGACATATGGACAGTGTTCACTCTGGAGTCATATGGACAGTGTTCACTCTGGAGACATATGGACAGTGTTCACTCTGGAGTCATATGGACAGTGTTCACTCTGGAGTCATATGGACAGTGTTCACTCTGGAGACATATGGACAGTGTTCACTCTGGAGTCATATGGACAGTGTTCACTCTGGAGTCATATGGACAGTGTTCACTCTGGAGACTCAACAAATCAATTCTAAATGAAGTGCTGGATGAGGGGTTGGTTTGATGCAGGGCACAATAATAATAGCCGGTGCATAAGAGAAAAGTACAAGGGATTATGCCATCTCAAGGTTTGTCTTTCCTTTCTTAAACCCCTATGGTTTTGTAATCAGTCTTTCTAAACCATCTTAATCTCTTAATTCACTTGTATCACTCCAATGGCGAGCCCATTCTTTCACCAGCGGCACTTTGTAGCTTTTAATCCTCTAAACTGCAGCAGATTTCCTGACCGACTCCAACAAACCCCCCCCCCCCACACACACACACACACACACACACACATTAAGAGACATAACCCGTCATGAGGCTAACAGCTCTCATTGGAGGGGACAGTAAATTGCTGTTGGCTCACCTATAGTGATTCAGAGAGGATGCAATAATCCCATTCTTGTTGAAACTCCCAATAATGTCTCCATGGAGAGATCATGCTTGATGGTTTGTATTCAGCCCCGTGGTCTATTATTTTGGTTATACTAAGAGGAGCAAAGTCCAATTCTTTGTTCAACATTGGGAGAACTTTGAGTTGTGTGTGAATCACCTCAATCCATCAAAATCCAACCACGTTGTCTTCAGAATACGTGCATACAGCTGCATGCAAAACCCTGCTAGTACCCAAATTCAACCAATAATATCATGACATGACAGCTGTCAATCAATCTTCATGGCTAGAAGAACATTTCAAGCAGGCAACATGGCTGCGTAGCATGGGTAAAATTTGCGACCCCATAAATGTTAATATACTTAGCCAATAAGCATGTAACATCAAAAAATAAAATGAACAGTAATGTCTTCATTTATTGTAGATGCAAAGGACATGTAATTGGCTCGTTAACTCGCATTCCAGTAATATCGCTATGGGCCTTTTTCACAGCCGCCATTTTGTGTTTAAAAGGCAGGGTAAGCACAGGTGCAACCAACTCATTAATTAGGGCCCCAGCACTGCAACACTAAAGGGACTGGAAGGTGGAAACCCCAATTAATGTTTTGGTGCACCTGTGTTACTTCCTGCCTTTTAGACACAAAATGGATGCTGTGAAAAAGGCCTATTTCCCGCAGCTCGTGGCCAGCTTAAGACCGGCAGCCAGCCCTCTCCCCCGGCTTGGAAACAACTGTCTGAGGGAACCAACTGGTGCAGTGAGCCAGCCAGCGAGCACAGTCCACGGGGCAGTATTTACATTATATTGTGTTTGTAACATAGATTGAAACGTGACCGATAGGTGTCAGATTTGTCCGGTAAAATACATTATTTAGCGGGACTGCTTTCTCCCTCTGCTCAGAGGCACTGCAGGCCAGGGGGGGCAGGGCACGTGACTCGCCTTGCATTCAGTCAGCGCCTCGTCCCAGACACACCCACTCTTCACCTGTCAAATCAAACTCCTCCCAAACGCTACTGTATGTCCCGCCTCTCCCCACCCGGTTTCACTCGAAATGCATCACGATAAGGAAGTCCCAGATTATGCAAATGGCGTTTCAGCTCGACTTTAAGTCATACATGTTATTTTTTCCTACAGTCTATTTGTGTCCTTGATTTGCCTTTGTTTTTCGTGACTCAGTTATCTCAAGACTTCAAAATACCGCTTGATTCTGTCCCCCCCTCCTTCATCTGTGCCTCCCCTGAAGTCCCCCCCTTCATCTGTGCCCCCCCCTTCATCTGTGCCTCCCCTGAAGTCCCCCCTTCATCTGTGCCTCCCCTTCAAGTTTGAAGTGTCCCTAATGTTTTGTTTTGTGCAGAGCTTCTTTTAAACATGTAGCTTCTGCTGCACATGGCCTCCTATGTTCTATGATCTCAGCTGGTTACATGTCTCCCTTCACACTCTGCCATCCCATTACGCTATTTCGCTTTTGGCTTTTCAATACATACATATCCACTCATGCATGCTTGTCCTAATGATGAAAGCCTAGTGCATTTTAGTATTATTCATTTATTTATTTATTTATAAGTGTGTCATGCAGCTCCATTCTAAGCATCACCTGAAGAACGGCTCAAAAACGCTTATGTGGGCTAGTGAGTCATTGCGGTGTTTCACTTCCCTCTGCTGCAAGCAAAATGACTGCTGATGTCTCACCTCTACGGGACCTGTTCCCTCTCTCTCCCAAATAACATCCTCCTTTTATCTAACGGTGAGGGTGGGGGGGGGGGGGTGGGGGGGGGGAGAGGGGGTTGTGGAAGAGAAAAGTTTCAATGCCTCCCTCCTCTGACGGGTAAAATAAATTGCACTTACAAGATCCAAATTACATTGTTTAACCTCAAAATGATTGGCCCGGGCCCCTCTCCCAGGGCCCTGATCAGTTGGGTGATGTATGGGTTTAGTTTACTCCAGCGCTGCAAATCCCACGGTAGTCTGCAAGCCCCCGGGGCAGGGGGCTGGGAGGAGGGAGGAGGGGGGGGGGATGCTGTGTGTGCTGTGAACAGAGCGAGAGGACGTTTAATGTTTTATAAGCCCCCCTTTTCTCCTGCTCTGCTTTAATTTGGAAATATGAAACTGCACGTTTTGAAACAAGGGATTATTAGCTGGTGTTAAAGGGCCCATATTTTGCTAATATAATGTATTATTATTTTATTGTTGGCCTCCAGTAGAGTAACTTATTGCATCATTCATAGATGAAAAAACTCATTGTTTATCTTGTACTGGCTCTCACTGCCCCCTTCAGTTCAGCCTCTCTCTGAAACGCTCCGTTTTAGGTCCTATCCCTTTAAGAGCCCCCACCCTCCGGGAAATACTTCAGGCGGGCAGCACGAGGAAGTTTGTTTGCAAACCTCTGCCCAGAGAGCTAGCGTTAGCCTGTTGAAGCGAGACTAGCCTGCTAGTGTTAGCAACATAATCAGTTCTCATTCATTCATCATTCACGCATCCCATTTGAAATGGCAATGAATGGAATCCAGCCGTACATGTTTGAACCAGAATCGGACCCTGAAAATGACGAAATTGAACAGCAGGAGCAGCAGCAACAAAGACTTCATCAGGACATCTCTGTTTGGTAAATATTATTATGCTCATTACCTGCCGACCTGACATAAAACTAAAGTGTGGATTAACGTTAGTCTGACATAAATAAATCTGCCCGTTTGTTATAGGTGTACGTGTGGCAACTGTGAAACAATGCCGACTGAAGTGGAGAATGTCTGCTGTCAGGAAATACCACAGGTAACGCAGCTGTTATTCTGCTGTTTCACACAACGGTCTCGTAGATATACCAGTCAGATACCTATCTGACAGTGTCACTAACCTGCATTGCAGGATATCTAACGTTACTGAAAGTTTTCTGCAATATGGTGCATATTGTAAAATCCTTGCATATTATACACATTTCTAATAAGAGATAGATATCTTCAAGCTAAGAGTCTGAGAATATTTTTCCCCAACAGCTTGTCTGAAAATATTCCACTGTTTAGAAAATGATTTACGAAATATCTGAGATATAGTTCTGTATTTTTTTTATTCAGTTGCACAAACAGACATGTATGTATTGCTTCCTGACTGAATTTGCAATTTTCTAAATTGGTTTTATTTTATCCACATTAAGGTCATGAGAAGAATGAATCAAGTCCCAAATATCCCATCATGTATGACTGACCACCCAGGACTCCAGCCAAACTGCTTCAATCTATACGTCCTACAAAATATTCACAACATGTACAGAGCAGACTATGGACCTCTTAGGAGGCGAACAGTTGAAGAGTAAGTCTTTCATCCTGTCAAAGTAAAATGTAATAAATGTGATACAGATAAGCAGTGACACTCTCTGGGCCCATTACTCTATGGAGCAATCTAATAGGAGTATACACAGCTGTGCAGTGCTAAACAAAAACACGTGCAGTTAATGTTTTCCTAAAAGTGAGCACTTGGGCTTGATGCCCTCCTATAGAACTTACTCTCCTGCTTTATAAAACAATAACATTAATTGTAATTCACAATTCATTCAAGTTTTCTTCTTCTTTGAGTTTATCTGAGTATCTAGTAGTTCCTGATAGCAGTCCTGGTTAAAAGCTATAAGCTGTAAGCGGGCTAGGCATTTAAAGTCAGTGGGTTTCTTCCAGGTGCTTGGTGGCAACTGTGTGCTGTCTTAGCTCGGATGTGTTATGCTAGGCTACTACTGTGTTAACCTACTCCCTCCAGCGAAGCAGGGATGTGCTGGTCGATGGTGCTGTTCGGGATGCCGAGCGGGGAGGTGTCTCAAACAGCCTGTGGGGGGGTGGGGGGGTGGGGGGGGGGGTGAGGGTAAACGGAAGGGGAAAAGAGGGGTCGGTCATGGCCATTTTAAGTACATCGGTTCTAACACTTTATGAAGCCACATTTCAAAACGATTCCTATGTGTGATAAATCGCCAAGACCTGTGTTGCATTTTTCACAGTTCAAAATAGCAATTCTGTGTAGCCAAATCTTTTCATCAAGCCAGTTGTGACTGAAAACAGCTTTGCCATACCTTCACCACTTGAGAATTTTATTTTTCCAAAGTTACAGAAAACTAATACATTTATGCACATTTAATTGATTCATGCACAACCCATACAGTGATTATTTTCTGTAATGTGCCTTCTACTCTCTCTTTCAGATCTTACAGGTACCTGGCTTACCGCAGTTTTGTCACTTGGTGTTGGTCAGCACTTGGTCGGCATAACAGGGTGATAATACCGGCGTGTATCGTCTGCCGGATACGCCAGGAGTTTCCTGATCCTCGTGGAAACTATGTTGGGTTCCGGCTGCCTCTTGATTGAAGCGCGACACACGCCTGGCAATGACCTCCTCTGTTGAGGGTCTCTCAAACCGGGCACTCAGGTCTTCTGGGATGGGGATTTGCTGGAGTTCCTCTCTGTATCGGGTGGGGTGCTCAAAAACATCCTCAAACACCAGCCTCATCAGGTCACTTACATAGTCTGCAAAAAATTGTAAATAGAACATTTACTGTAATTTATGACTGATGCCACTAAAGTTAGACGTTTGTTGTATAGGCTATTGGAATGAATACGCAAAGTTGATTTTTCTATAGACAAATGTAACATTGTGTCTTTTCTTATTTATAATAAAAGTTCTGTATTTAATACTTACTGAATGTGGGCTCCGTCTTTACAGGCTTTGCTGTGCATTCTCCCTTCTTGGACTTGGGGAACCTTAGCTTGTAGACAGGTTTTCCCCTGGAAGTTGTTGCTTGTGGTCGCTCTGCATTCTCGTTGAAATGCATGCCAGCCAGGTACAGCCTGAAAAACAAGTAGAAGCCTGTGTCTTTAATTAAAAACATTATTTTTTTTAAGTACAGTTCAGGTCAGGCTGAAATAGGACACATATCAACATCAAATTCGAAAGGCTTTGTGTTGTACATGTGAGCCAGCAGATGTAATAGTATTTCTTAATCCCATTTATTCAAACAATTATTACCTGCACAGCATTCCAATGAAAGAGAAAACGACATTCTTCGGGGCGAAGCGTAGAATGACGCTGTGGAAGGCCTCCAATGAGGAAGTTTGGTAGTGATGGCTCAGTTTTCCCACATCACCGAGAACTCGTTTGTTCATTAGGATTTTCTCCACTTTGTACAGGGCCAGTGAACCTGAAATTACAAACATATTTTAAACAAGTGCTCATTGAATTTGGTATATTACATATAGTTTGATTTTATTGTTATTCCATATTATTATTGCAATCATGTCCTAGCAGTTACTGTACTATTTAGATGAAAAGTGATTGATACAAACCTGGTTTGAACCACTTGCTGGGGTCTTTGGATACTCTATCAGGATGAGAACACTTGGGGAAGAGCGGATCCTCATGAGTGTGGACATTTTGAAGGTGGTTAAGCATGGACTTCCATTTAGCAATCTTCACTGGTCCAGAATCTGAAGTACTGGCTGTCCAGTAAACATGATTTTTGATGCTGGATAACCATTTGCTCACCACCGGGCACTCTTTGTTTTTAGCCAGTGCCGACAACTTTTTGGACAAACCTGACAACATAGAGTTTTGATAGTGTAATGCACAACTTTGAATGTTTAGTTAGTTTCATATGGTATTCATTTTCAACCAAAATCGTAGTAATTACCCTTTTCAAAGTGCCAAACATCATAGTATTGGGTGACCTCTCGCTCCCTCAGAAACTTCTGCACCTGTGGATGTCTGTCGGTCACAATGTAATCCACAGTCACATTGTTTGCCTCCAGAACATCTAGGCCTCTTCTGAGTCCTTCTTTTTCCATGAGTGAGCTGCCACCAACCTCGTTGCTCTAGAAGGGGGGGGGGGGGGGGGGAGTGATATTTGTATCACACTATAGTCAAGTGCACACAAGTCTTGTTGACTTTCTGTCCATACATCAAGTTTACCTGAATAAGCTGAATGTCAACAATGTTGTTGCTGTCCAGGTGCATCAGGGTGTAGCTGCCGAATTTGGCAGAGTGTCCTTTTAATATAAGAACAAATTATAAAAGAAAATTAAATTATAAATTACTATAATATCTTATACTTTTTAGACATAAATAAATTATATTTTCACAAAATAAGCAATCAGCATTCATAATACAGAAAACAAACAAGTCAGACATGTTTGAGTCTTCACCTGGCGAGTCAGCCCTCATATCTCCACTCACAGCGATTTTGCTCTGCTCTTTCAGACGCTGCATCAGTATCTGCTGATCTATCTTCCACTTGTGGTTTATTGCAGGTTCCAGAAACATCCTGGCATGCCTCCTGAAGGTGTCGTATTGGAATATCTGCACATTCATGGCTTTGCAGATCTGTGAACATAGCACAGCAATCCTTATTATTTTTTGTATGAAACATATGCCATACTTTGATGTACACACTGCAGTCTCTGAATACCTTTTCCACCTGAAAGAAAGATCCACCAGTAAAATAAATAGCTGCAGACAATTGGAGGTTTCCGACAGGGGTGTGGTCTCTCATTGGCTGGCTCTGCCATTTTCTGCTATATTGGCAGTTGGGGCATAGCTGGCTGAAGGACACAAAGGTCCCCAGGTTCCGCTGCTGCACCTCACACTCCCGTTTGCACACTGGACAGGTCTGGAAGAGGTCTCTGAGACAGCTCTCAAACACAATGTACTTGTGCCCACTGTGATCAGAACTGGATCCCATCTCCATCCCACTATCAGGAAAGGGGTGAAAAGTTTATTCAGATGTGTACCTACAGACAAAATGTAAAAACTCAAAGTAGCAATAGTGCCTTACCTAGTATCAGATGGATCTGTCAAAGTGTTACCAGGCTCATATGAGGAGTCAGAAGGCTCATATGTGGAGCCTTGTGATAGTGGGATTTCATCCCCCTCCATCAATTCCAGGCGGGGTCTCTTTGCTGGTCTGACCCCCAGCCCAGAACCATTTACAGGTGTGGATGAGAGAAAATCTGGGTCTGGTTGGATGGTCTCTGTGGCAACACTGTTGTAGGACACTCTAACCTGTGTGCCTGATTAGAAACAAAGAAAATATAGTTTTTAGTTTGTGATACTGTGATGCCAATATCTCTTTATGTTTCTAGTTCAGAGGTTCTCAAATGTTTTTCAGCCAAGGACCCCTTACAAGATAGAAAATATACCGGGGACCCCCTCATTCTGATTTGTGATTTTGGGCTCAGCTTAATTGTTTCCATGGTAACGTGCTTGACTTTTAAATTGGTAGGTTTGTTAGATTAGAATGTAATCCATGAACCATTTTAGATTTAAAGCATCAAATATTTTTGTTGAACTATGAAGCTTTTGCCAAAAAAACTATATACAGTATTATATCTTTTTTTAGCTGAAAACTGTTCGCGGACCCCTGGCAAAGTGCCACGGACCCCTGGGGGTCTCCAGACCCCCATTTGAGAACCACTGTTCTACTTTATGAATTAAAATGATCTTTTATCTAACTCCAGCAGTAAATAACATCCATTTATTGCCCATATTACATACACACCTTTGCTCCTCACGTGTTGTTTCAATGTACCGTAGGCCAACTGTGTGGCAACAGATTTCACAGAAGCAGCAGGGTAGGACTGTGTGGTTTGTGTACCAACAGATACCATGTGATGGCTGAACTGCGTTGCAACAGACACTGTATGTTCAGGGTCAGTTTGGCATCCCAT
Source organism: Poromitra crassiceps (assembly GCF_964638095.1). NCBI lineage: Eukaryota > Metazoa > Chordata > Actinopteri > Beryciformes > Melamphaidae > Poromitra > Poromitra crassiceps. The sequence continues at coordinate 8,956,736 of NC_139649.1, read as the reverse complement.
GTGCTGTGATGTCACATTACTCTAATTGGGAAAAGACAATAATAAAATAACTTTAGTCTTCAGAAATAATCCATTAGCAGAGCATTGTGCAGCATGATTAACTAAATAACAGGGAATAGTAACCATTACTTGAATCAGGTAGTTGGAGGATCGTTACATTTACTGACGATTTTAATCGTTTATGGTTCAAATACAGGCATAGGCTTTGTGGTGCATGGCTGTGTTGTTATGTGTAGGCAACATTACATCGCGGGCCATTTGGTTCGGGTTGGTGGTATGAATACTACAAGAAGACAAACATTTCAATGTTACTTACAGCTTGCTCTTCTGCCGCCTTTAGAGATGGAATAGCCCCGTTTTTGAGCAAAAGCTTTCTTGAAAATCCAGCGTCATACTGCCCTTTGTTGGAGAAGGAATCTGCGGTAAAGTGCCTCGCACAAATATAAACATTGGCATGTGGTCGTTGGCCCGAAAAAACAAATTCTGTCCATAGCTGTCTGGAACTTTGTTCTTTTGGAAAGGCAAACAAAACCTTTCCTTCACAGCCGAAAAAACAACGTTTAGGCATGACGGACAGGACAGACAGGAGTACGCTAGGCTAGGCTAACAACTAGCTAGCCTAGCATAACACATCCGAGCACACAGCACAAAGCCAGCACCAAGAGACTGAAGAAACTCACTGACTTTAAACGACTGGACACTGCTTACCGCTACAGCTTTTAACCAGGACTTCTATCAGGAACTACTAGATACTCAGATAAACACAAATAAAGTGAAATAGATACTGCCGAGACGAGTGGAAATTAGCAGCGCTGCTGTCGGTCTGAAGCATAGACTGTCTGAAGCAATGTCTACACAGGGAAGGGTGGGGGCTAGTAGGGCGTGCGCGCGCTGGCGGCGCCAAGGCTTTGTTGCCAGGGTAACAAGTCCTTACTGACGTCACAAAAATTATGGTTCTCGCACAAAATCGCCATAAATCCATTTCATCTCGTCTACGAGAGTTCATGGATGGGAGGGGGGGTTCATGGGGGTAACATTAAAACACTTTCACATATTTATTTGAAGCTTAGCCCATGTTTAATATGTCCATCCAAGATTGTAACAACATATATATGATACAAAATTAAGAAATGCATAATAGGGCCCCTTTAATCTCTCTCCCTCTGCCCTTGTTTACTGCATCCCTCCCCAGACCTCATCCTCAATCCCTCCCCAGGCCTCATCCTCGATCCCTCCCCAGTCCTCATCCTCGATCCCTCCCCAGCCCTCATCCTCGATCCCTCCTCAGCCCTCATCCTCAATCCCTCCCCAGCCCTCATCCTCAATCCCTCCCCAGTCCTCAATCCCTCCCCAGACCTCATCCTAAATCCTAAACAGAATGGAAGAGGTAAGAAAATGACAGTGAGGGGGCAGGAGGGAGAGAGAGAGAGAAGAGAAAGAGAGAGAGAGAGAGAGAGCTGAAATTGGTCTTTTTGTTTGTTGTGCCGTGTTGTGTTGTGAGCACGTAATAAGGCTCGAAATGTCATTGGTTCAAACAGTCACCCTCAGGCAGTGTGGGATGCTGGGGATTTGTGTACAGTGGCACGTGTGTGAGTTGGTGAGATACACTCTTAGTTTTGGAGGATTAAAGATGGAATTATGCTTCCAGCATCGGCAAGGAGCGCCAGTGTCCGTGCGGAAAAGTGACGCCAAATCAGCAGACAAGGTTCCTGTGCGGACGGTTTTCGCATGGCCGTGCACACGCAAAAATGCCTAGTTTTCTAAACTCCTGCTCACTTCCACGAACAGAAACCTGCACAGAGTATTCACCTTATGTAGCCACGCCCATTTGACCCAGTTGTGTGGTCATGTCACGACTTCCGGCTAAAGATAAAATAAAATAAAATGGCTGGCTGCTCCAATATCATCTAACTCTGAATTAACTAATAATTTGGCCAATTGTATGTAACATACCAAATAAAAGCAATGTCTAAGAATGCAACGCCATGTAACTGGCTCGTTAAGTCTCGCATTCCAGGGAATTACGTTAACGATCTGCGGGTCTTATAGACGTAAGTGGCTCGAGCGCTTGGAGGAGAGAAAACTATCTGAAGCTTTCTTTGTTGGAGTCCAGGTATGTTTTACAAGAAAGTGCTCGTCATTGTCGACGATAACGTTATCTGACCTGGCTAACAGTGGATACTCGCTTGCTTGCTGTGTACCGAGCTCAAAGTAGTAGGCTACGTTCCTTATTTTACCCCCTGCACTGTCCACGACAAAAACAACTCTCTTATTTTGCGCCGTGACCGCTGGAAGTGTTAACAGGACCCGGAAGAATTTGGCCCACTGTAAGGTCTGAACATAAGGTGAATATGAAAGCTTCAAACGTTTTCTCGTCAGGATTCCGTGTCTCTCATTTCCGTGCGACAGGCCATGCGGGAGCCAAGAGGTAAGTTAAGTTAAGTTAAGAAGGCCCAATCGTCCTGGCTGTGGATGGATCTCCAGTATGGACACTCTTAGTTTTTCCTCTTATCTCATCAACATTAGCACAATCAAATCTAAACAGGTAAACACAAGTTTAAAAAACCTACAATATTGTTATCGTATGTTATTTTTTCAATGGATGAAGAGATTCAGCGATACATGAAGCCATAAGAAAGCTGAAATGACAAGTGTCCCCTCAGTGACTATAGTGATCGTATCGAGCAGCTGTCATCTGCCCTTCCATCTCCAGCAAAAAGTGCCAAGTCAACCTGCTGTCATGGCTAATGAAGACAATAAGGCTTCTGCCAAGAGTCGGAGGTGGATCATGATAAGAGGACATTTATCAGCTCAGCAGGTGGAGGGACAAGATGGCAAATACAAGTGTGTGTGTTCATTTTTTCCCCTCTCAATTCTGTCCTTCCCTCCAAACGGAGGCCCCTCCCCCTCTACTGGACCCAGTGCTGATATCTTTTGCAATAGAGAGGCAAAGTGGAACGTCACTTCCTGCTTCAGCACTGTACCGGAGATTTTCATCCGCCATTTATTTTCCCATAGACATTTCGTAAAATGCTGTTATTAAAAATAATGTTTTACTTTGTTCAAACCAAACGCTTCAGATATATTTAGAAACAGGAGAGATCGCATAACATTTCACTCGGACCAAAACGTTAAACGTCCCCCATTAGTGCTAATTTAAATTTATTTATCCTGGTTGCTGCTCCACCCTCTGCCAATCTGGGGAGAGCCGAAACTGGCTCCATGCTTCCTCTGAGACATGGGCAGTTAGCCAGCAGCTTCTTTTCACCTGACAGGGGAAGCTTCACCGGTAGGACATAGCACGTGGGAGGATCACGCTATTCCAACCAGTTCCCCTCCCTCCGAACAGGCGCCCCGAACGACCAGAGGAGGCACCACTTCAGAGACCAGGATATTGCATGTTTTTGTGAGGGGTTCCTATATGAAGAAACCCCCGGGAGGCACGGGGAGAACATGCAAACTCCACACAGAAAGGCCCTTTTGACGACCCCACCCGGGCGGTGGGCACTCGAGGACATGCGGACGGGCACGCACTCCTTCAGCGTTCACAGCGTCCCAGGTGGGAATCGGAACCCAGGACCTTCTAGCTGTGAGGTGACAGCGCTACCACTGTGCCACCGTGCCCCCTAAAGAAAATATTTTAACACGTTCACTGCCAATGACGTGTTAAGACGTCAAAAAAAATCCAACGGTTGACTGCCATCGATTTTGTTTTTTTGACGGTGGGACGTTGATCTAACCCTTTTACGTCTCCTATACCAATATTGGAGGTATTGAATGTGTCTAATCTATTTTACCGACCCACTAAGTGGCGACAGTGTCTCCAGACGAGAGAAAGCAAAGAAAAAACAGCCGCGGGGAGGAAGCCATTCTCAAGGAAATGGCTTGGCGAAAATGCTTTTGATTTCGGCTGGGAGCTGGCGGTGGGCAGCAGCAGCAGCAGCAGAGCGGAGTACGCCTCAAGATTGGAAGAAGGGGATCGCGAAGGAATTTCTCTCCCGTGTCTAACCCCCCCCCCCCTCGCCTCTCCTCTCCTCTTCCCCGCTCCTGCGATTCCCCTCTCTTTTTTGGGGATCTGTGAGGCAACAGAAACTCGCCTGTGACAAAACACTGCAAAGCCACCAGAGACACACCTACGGAGGGAGGAGTTTGAAGGACACACACACACACACACACACACACACACACACACACACACACAATACAGTATACACACTTGCCCAAGGGCACCCATAATCACAGGCACGTGAGGTGGTTCTAAAAATCCATTTATCTCAAAACTCTCTGAAAATCTCTGAAACCATGCTGTACTCAACGGCTAATATCTACATAACTACTAACTCTACAAACTAACTCTTTTAGACAGAGAAAGCACACATTCTATTAGTACTTTTGTGAACTTTGTGTTCACAAAGTCCAAGCAGAAAAGAATCCTCGGCTCTTGTAAAATGAGCCAGAATCCTCAAAAAAAACCTCTGGCAGAAGCTACCTACAGTAAAAAAAAAACGGCTGGCAGTGAATGTGTTAACAATGTGTTGTTGTTTTTTTTACCGAGTCAATGTGGTCTCTCCCGATTCTAAATGCAGCTGAACCGTTTTGGTTTGACCAAGTAAAAAAGTATTTTTATAAGCATTTTTATGAAATGTCTATGGGAAAATAAATGGCGGAAGAAGAAAAATCTCTGGCACAGTGCTGAAGCAGGAAGTGACGTTCCACTTTGCCTCTCTATGGAGGAGGAGGAGGCGCCATCTGGAACAGGGAAATATATTAATGACAAACCCAGATCCCTGCATGTCTTGCCGTTCTAATCAGCCAGCGTTTGGTTCCACACTGCTCGGTGTTTCTGGGGAGTTGGGGTAGGGTGGGTGGAGGAGGGGCGGAGGTGTGTCTGTGTGTGTGTGTGTGTGTGTGTGTGTGTGTGTGTGTGTGTCTGTGTGTGTGTGTGTGTGTGTGTGTGTGTGTGTGTGTGTGTGTGTGTGTGTGTGTGTGTGTGTGTGTGTGTGTGTGGGGATGGTGGGGACAGCCTGTGTGCTAAAGCACGATTGATGCTTTGTGTCGTGTCTGAATACAAATGAAGGATTTGTCAAACCGCAATATTTGGGTCCCAATAGATTAGCATACGGCGCGCGGGTAATTATGCACACAGTGTGCAGAGTCAAAACAAGGCGAATGTGTAAACTTGTGGCTGCCGCCCTGTTTGATTTCCATAGAAATGGGGGAGGTGACACACGCACACAAACACATGCAAATGCACAGACAAAATGCGTATGCACGTGCACAGGCGCGCACGCACAAACACACACACACACACACACACACAGTTACATGTACATAAAAAAACTCACATTTGGATGCAGGAGCACACATAGTGTAAATATATACAACTGCAGACAACTAGTCAACTATAGCAAAAAAAAAAAATCTGTGCGAACACAGACGCACACAAGGAAATACACGTCGGAAAAAAACACACACACACACACACACAGGTGTGAGACACAGCATGAATATCGCAACACGAAATCCAAAACTGAGAAACATGTCGACGGCAATTATTCACAAACACGTTCCTAAGCACACTTAGGCTTCAACTCGGAAAAGTAAAATGACAGTTAATTTGTCTTTTCACCTCGGGTATACAGGGTTATTGTTATAGCTACACGTTATAGCGCACACACACACACACAGACATATTCATACGCACGCGCGTACGCACACACATCCACACACGCACACATACAGTACAGGAGGGAGCTCAGAGGTTGTTCGGAGGAGAGACTCGTGGATGAATCGGTGGTCGTAAGCTAGATAGGGGTGTGATTTATTCAGCTAACCCGCGGTCAGGGCTCCATCATTCCCCCGTGGGAGAGCGATAGACCGTTCTATCGCTCCTTTTATTGTGTTCACACACATTTTTGATTGTTTCCTTTTATCATTATTCCTGCGGAATTAAACACAGCGTGAAATAAATGCTACCGGCATTTCCATGATGCATTATTGTCACATGGCAGCACAAACTCACTCTACTTCTGTGATGATCATCAGAAAGACTTGAAGCCCATCATAATGCTCCTATAATAATAATGTGTATCTTCTGTCCACAGATTGAATTCATCAACATGCTACAATTCATAGTTTGATTTCAAGTCATTAAGTGCTGTGCGGGGGGATAGGAGAAGTCTGAAATTGCGTATAGAGTTCATTGGCATTTGTTCTTTTCTAAAAGTTTGCTCTTACAAAAACCTCCCTTTTACATGTTGGCATTTTGCAGCGAGTGTAATAATTTCAGGCTCCAGTGGAATACAATGTACGTATTGATCATTGGCTTTTCTAAGGCCCGCAATGTGCACAGAGGCTTTTGGTCACTTCACTTTTCCTTTATTCAAACTTTGAGATCATTCAGAATTTTGGATAATGCATTTGATTCTTATTCAAATGCCATAATATCGCAGGGGATATTTTTCCTCCAGAATGGCATTCCTTTCTGGCCTATTCTCATTTTCACTCTAACAGATTCCCATTATGCGCTTTTCGTCAAACCCAATTTTCTGCCCTGGCCCATTTAAATGTGGGAAATGTCGAAAATGGCCTTGGCCTCACCCTCTGCCAGAGACACGTTCAAGACAGGCTTGTTTAAGGGATGTGTGGAAGGCTGCATAACAGTTGAATGAACAGTAGTAGCATCAACATGGGCAGTATTTACTCAACCGTTGCTCCACTTTGTTGCCGAGTCATGTAGCCTTAGTCCTTACACACCCGCACACAACTGACATTTTCTCATAACGTACCGAGGAAGTGGAGAAAAGGGGGGGGGGGGGGGGTGTGATTAGATATAAAATAGTTTAAACAAGAGAAAAACAAAAGTCAGTCCCCACAATGCATTGAGCTCAGGTGCACTCAAACCTCCCCTGTTCACCCTGGCCTTCCCTTCTGAGTTGATGTTGTCAGACAGTGTGTCTGTCTCTCTGTGTCCTTGTTGCTCTACAAAGGTTACGCTGTAGAATCAGATAGGATGGAGGCAGAAAAGAATCACTTCTGTGGTCACTGCATCGCCCACGTCTGGTCTCTGCCACCTGTCCCCGGAGGATGGTGTGTGTGTGCGTGTGTGTATGTGTATGTGTGTGCGTGTGTGTGTGTGTGTGTATGTGTGTGTGCGTGCGTGTACGTGTGTGTGTGCGCGCGTGCGTGCATGTACGTGTAACCACATGTGTGCAAGTGTCTGTGTGTCCTTGTGTGTGTGCCCATGTGTACGCACATTCGTGTGTGCATATATATGTGTGTGTTGGTGAAAGTGTGTGTGCGCGTGTGTGTGTGTGTGTGCGCGTGCGTGCGTGTGTAAATGGAGCAGGTGGCGGTGCTTGTATAGGAAACGTCTACACCAATCAGCAGAGACCCCCTCAACCTTGGGATCCAGGGTCCCGCCCAAGCCTCAGTCACATCGTCTAGAAAGTGGAAGAGACACACAGACAGAAGCTGTTATCCAGCCTTATTTACTCCCCCACTCAACAACACACTCACTCCCCGCAACATTTTCAGTGAAAAACACCAGGGCCTTAAAGGAAAGGGGGGGTGGGATCCCCCCAAATTTAACTTTGGACAAATACTTCTGCTTGATTTTCTAATTTCAACTTTGTTTAACCAGGAGGGCAATTAAGAACAAATTGTTATTAACAATGAGGGCGAAGGAATAATGGTTCACACACAGAGTTTTGTGAAATGAGCAGGAACTCTGAAACGCAGATTACGTGCTGTGTGGACACAAATTGTGTGAACACACGTTCCTCCATTACAAAATGTATTATATGACAACAGCACTAATTGGGAATGTATTTCAAAAAAAGTTAATTAGCAATTAAGTTTAGGCAAGTAAAAAGGTAAGTTCATTTTGGTTGCGGCAGAAAAAGTTTCACTAAAAAATTAAAACTTTGCTCACAGTAAGAAAAAAAACAAAAACTATGTTGGGAATTGAGTCCAGGTTGTCCATGACCACAATGCCTTTCCTCTGTTATTTCAATATCAAACTACTCCCTGGCTTCACTTAATCCTTTTGTGGTAGGAACATCTATTTCTCCCTCTTTGTGCAAATAGCACATATTTGCATTTTAAGTCCTTGTGCTCATTTCATGAAATTTCAGAAGGGCTCTTCTGGCTATTTCATTGTTGGTGAAAGTAGGTATTAGCATCCATATAAGTACGTTGGAAGCCTCCCCCTCCGTCTGTGTTTAAAACGTTTTTTTAAGTAATCTCTGTTATGTGTGCCTTTTGACCCTATATATAATATTCATGTGTACCACCATATTTCCTCTATAGCACCTTATGTTCCAACACAGGGGTCAGCCAGTTCCTATTGTGTTTACACTTCCTGTGACAGTATAGTACTAGTGACCCGGGCCCCGTTCCAATACCCATACTTGTACTTCTTTCTTGTAGTATGTACTGCCGCTGCCCTCACAAAGTATGGATTGTAGTGTGCAGCATGCATGCAAAATGCATACTATTGGGACACACTACATCTGTCATCACGTGAGCTTCCTGAACTCCGACCTCTTGCTCACTTCCGCCGACGTCCGCAGCGCCACATTTGATTTTTTTTTTTTTTTTTTTTTTTTAATTCAATAAACAAAGTCTGGCAGTAACAAACAGTACATTATACAAAAAATTCAGACTAAACATTTACAAAATTGGAACAGACAATCAAATAAACAAAATAAAATAAATAAAGCAAAAACATTAAGTCAGAGATCTAAACAGGAATCAAGATATGCATGTTTTGGTACACACCATGCTTGTTTGGTTTTAACATATTTCAAGGCTTTCTTAAAGTTAATTATCTCATTCATGAACACGCAGCTCAGTCAGTGCGACGTAACTCCAGTAGGTGGCGGTAATGCACAAAAAGTTGTTTGCCAACCGCCATAAAACATTAGAAGAAGAAGAAGAAGACATAACTTCCTGCTGCGCAAAGGATTGTGGGGAAGTTTGGCTGAAGCAGCATGCATCGATGCATACTCCGAAATAGGAGCTGATGTAGTACAACATCCTGGTACTCTTGGCATACTGCATCTGACATACTATGTATTGGGACATACTAAATCTTTTTTTGCCTACTAAATAGTATGGAAGTATGGGTATTGGAACGGGGCCCCGGTAAAATATACGTGTTTTGAACAGGAAGTCATAACACAACTGGGTCAAGTGGGCGGGGCTACATAAGGTGAATAGGGGCAAAGACAAAGTTTTATTTCTAATAATCGTGAGATAACTCACTTTATGGGAGCAGACCTCTGCGAACCTACAGAAGCACTATATTTGAGTTCTCCATCAATATCCTCATATTGAGGTTGGAAAAAATGACATTTTCACTTTCCGCCGCTAGGGGCAGTAGCACGTCATTCTCAGCCTTCTTCTCTCCCACGAAGGAAGCACATCAGTTCTCTGTTGCTAGCGTGCTTAAGTGTTCACAGTGGGTGCGAGCACTCAGGTTGTGCTCCATGTGTCATGGCGCACGGAGAGTGAGGATTACTCCGGACTCCGTCCTACTGTCGCACTCCGCCCCTGGCTAGCCCCATCCTTTCTGACCCAGGGAGTGCCTTTGGGCACAGTCCAATTCAGAAAGGTGATCACCACAGATGCGAGTCTGTGGGGTTGGGGGGGGGCGGCCGTTAAAGAACGGCGCTACTGCCCCTAGTGGCGGGAAGTGAAAATGTCATTCCGACCTCAATATGAGGATATTGATGTAGAAATAAAGCATAGTGCTTCTGTAGGGTCGCTGAGGTCTGCTCCCCATATAGTTATTTCACATCATAAACCAGGGTTATATACAGTACATAACCTTAAGATATCACAAACACCAACTATCCCTAAAATATTTAGATACAATTTCACAGGTTTACTCAACATCTTATTTAAGCTGCACTTTGCACCTTGACAGCTCCAGATGGTAGCAAGAGCGAACTGTAAAATTTGAACTTCAGTGGCCAGAAATCATCTGTCAGTAAACTGCACGCTGTGTCATGTTTACCATCTCGGATGGTCTGGCTGGGATCACATTTAACCAAACGATACCAAAGGGACAAGAGAGACAGGAAATGTGTATCGGTCACTTCCTGTGGGCAGATATTAGGGGTGTCACAATATATCGTCCCACGAAATTTCGCGATAGTAAAACGTCACGATATGTATCGTTGAGATGAAATATCATATCGCAAAAAAAAAAAAAAAAAAAAAAAACTTTTTTTTTTTTTTTTCCCCCAAAAAATAGACTAAGAAACGTCTTTGTTTGTTGAAGTTCAATGTGTGGAAAGTAGTTCAGTTGAACAAGTCTCTGAAGAGACACATGAGAAGTTATACAGGAGAGAAACCATTCAATTGAGTTTCTGGCAAAACTGTTTACTTGACAGGAAAAACTGAAGATGCAAGTCTTGTTGTTTGAGTTTGAAGAAAAACTGAAGATGCATAATGAGAATTTATACTGCTGAGAAACCTTTTAGTTCAAAGTAAATCTAAGTGACGGTGTAACTCATTCTATTTCAAGATAAGCCTTATCTCCAATCTCATGTTTTTTCTAGTTGTTATTGTAATAACAATTTCCCACAACAGCATGTTTTGTATTTGTGCATTTCAAATAAAATACTACTTTTCCAGTCATATATTGTCATTATTCAAGTTTAAAAAAATATTGTTAAAATCGTATCGTATCGTATCGTTATCGTGAACCCAGTATCGTGATACGTATCGTATCGTGAACTGAGTGTATCGTGACACCCCTAGCAGATATACAGTAGGCCTACTGTACATACATACCTGACCCCAGTGTTTTATTTGGGAAAATAGGATGAGCTCTCAATTCGGCGGGGTGTAACATTTTTCTCACTTTGCGATTTAGACTGATACAATGTATATCGGCCATTTTTTAATAGCTTTAAATCAATTCAATTTCCACGCACCATAAATTCAGTTTAACTGTTTACAGCATATGCATCTGTCATCTCCCACTCTGTGTCTTGTCAAATCCTGTCAAATCTAATGTGATGCAAAACCCCCTGCTTGGTTAGTCATCGTAGCGCCACACCAAAAAAGTTAGTGAATAGAGAATTAAGTTCCCTCATAGAAAGGGTAAAAGAAAAAAGAAATCCTCTGTGTGGGATTTCAATTATGATCTTCTTTTTTTCTTCCCACCTCCCTTTTTTTAAATAGAGGTCCTCGATTAATTTCCGAAAGGTTTTCTCCCATTTTTCTCTGCGCTTCCTCATTTTCATTAAAAAAGTCCCTGTTGGAGCCGTGCACGCTGTGTATTGCATTAGCAGGTTAGCCAGGAGAGGCGATATGTTGGCCGGCGTTTTATTACAAACCCGTGTCTTTGCCATGCAATGTAAATCAGCGGGTCAGCAGGTCGGCACCATGCATTAATTCAACACTCTGGATGAAACGATGAGAGGAGCCTTGCCTCCAAGGAGCTGCGCTGCTATTGCCACATGCCCATCACAAGCAACACAATATGTAACATTGAACAAGGACCTTTTTAAAAAGTGTACATTGTTAACATTTGAAAACTGTCTTAACTAAAAACATAATTAAGTTACATACATGAGAAAACAAATCAACTCGACAGGTATTTAGGATTGCAAGAAACTTTCTTTGCGTTTTTGACAGGGGGGGGGGGTTAGTTAAGAAACTTGTTAACTTATGTTATGTTGTTATGTTAATTTTAAGTTGATTCCTTCAATCCTTGAAACTTTCAGAGATGCAAATAGAATCTCATTAGTGTTGTTTTGATTTGTCTCATTTTAGTGTTGAGTTTTTAAAACAAAGTGACATCCTTTTGGACAAGAGATATAAGAGTTATTCTATAAGAATTAATTTGGACCCACTACTTAGTATAGTATTTGGTATAAACATTCTGAACTCTGCATCATTCTGTCAGCTCACTCTAAACAGATTTTGCTCTGAAGCAATCATTCCTCAATGTGTATCAAATAATACGTGAATTATCTTATGTATGATACACATGAACATGGACCACTAGGCAACAAAAAAGTGCAAAACATCATTACTTTGGTCCTTGGTCCTGACCAGCCGGGGTCAGAAGATGGCAAAGTCAGGAAACTCACTCACTCACTCATGGACATTTAGTGAAGGGGGCGGGGCTAGGGAAGAAGGGTCATAGTTAGGGATACCTGTAGGAAGGTGTAGTGTCCTCTAGTAAGAGAGTGGCGTCAGCGGAGGACCAAAATGCAAGAATCATTAGCCAATGAACAGCCAGGAATGGGTCTCGCGCTACTTTTGCATGCTAAAATAAAGCAGATAATGTACAATTTGATTCATTTCAAGGGATGAAAAACCCTTTCAAAGTACAACACTGTCTATTTTGATGCAACTCGACAGTGCTGCTTTTTTTACTGAAGAGTTCCACTTTCTACTTCCTGGAAAAAAACTGGTCCATTGGAGTGAATGGAGATGTCAGAACTCTTCTATTATACGGCTCTGGGAAGGTGGTAGGTATCGGGGTTTGAGGGGTGGGTAGGGGGAGTGGCTAGGGGGATGTAGGTGGTGAGGGAGGCAAGGAAGGAAGGCGGGACTAGAGAAAAGGAGCCGTAGCTAATGTTGCATTCCAGACAACTGGGACCTTCGGATTTTCCGGCCTCCTATTAGGAAAAGTGCGCTGGAACGGCACTCAAAGTGGGAGCTCCGACTTGAAAACTGGGAGAAAAAAATCGACCCCCACTAGGCTGGGAATCAGTTGTCTGACGTCACACAACAATGGCCACAACCATGGAGTGTGTAGTCCAAAGTGCCAAAATAAAATGTATAATGGAATCTTGCATTTTGCCTTTGTGCACTGGAATGCTTTGAAGGTGGGGGGGTGGGACTTTTCACTCACGTCCCAGTTGTCTGGAAGGCAGCATGAGAAGGTGGCAGGTTGTCATTTGTTGTTTGAGGGGTGAGTAGGGGGCGTCGCTAGAGGGATGTAGGTGGGGGAGGCGAAGAGGAAGGGGCGGGGCTAGGGAAAAGAAGCCCTATCTAGGGATAGGAAGGTGGTGATAGTCAGGATTTGAGGAGTGGGTCGGGGAAGTGGCTAGCAGGTTGTGGGTGGGGGGAGGAGGAGCAAGGAAGGGGGCAGGGCTAGGTAAAAGGGACCGTACAGTAGTAGTTAGGGATAGGAAGGTCATAAGGGAGTGGTGATTTGAGGGGGAGGGGTAGGGGGAGTGGCTAGGGGGGGATGTGGGTGGTGGGAACGGGCGTGGTGCCATAAGGCTGAATGGCCGTGGTGCCATGGGCTTACACTTAAAGGTATTTTACACTTGTTAATTAAAGGGTCATTTATTGATTGTCTTAACGCGGTAACTACAGTCCTACCAACACCACAAGGATTTAGTGCTGAGCTCAGAGATGTCTCAAAAGTAATTAAAAACTTCCAGTTGTGAACTGTAATGCAAATTGATCCTGTGCAGCAAAGTGATTCAGTGTCACTTATCATGAACTGAACTGGCAGAAATGTATCAAAGTTAAAGCCTGGAAAGAATGACGAATGAAAAGGAACCCGTTTCCCTGGAAACCACTGATTCCCCACTGATGGACTTACATCTGATGCACTTTCAGACACCATCACACATAAATGCTACTTTATACTTGTATCTTTCAGGGATGGGACGATACATCGATCTGCATCGATGCGTCGATTCCATAATCAACGATGATCCAATAGCATTGATGCACAGCGAAAACATCAATATAAATCGCCATGCCGCCATAAGAAATAAACATGATTTCTATTCATTCATTTTGAAATGCCACATCACGTCTGCATCACCATTTCCGCCCAAGCGCACCTCTTTCTGCATACAAACAACACGAGCGCCATGGCAAGCACGCAAGAAAGAGAGGATATTCGCTCCCCTCTCAGATATAAATCAATGCATATTGTCTAATATCAATCGCAGCCCCCTGAAACGAATCGTATCGAGGCAGATCTTGTGATATTGGCAAATATCGCATCGTTGTCCAATGAATCGATATATGTATTGTGATCAAACTTCTGAGGCCCAGCAGCACCCCGAATATCTTTCAATAAAAATCCTAGGTGCAGCTCAAGAATCTGACAAGTGATGAGATGAGGAAAGAACTGAACAACAAGAGAATTCCCCGCATGTGGATCGTACTTATCAGGGTTTACAGCCACCAGTGCTTCAAATCACAGCATATCGCAGCTCTCTGAGGAAGGCCCAATTTACTGATTCATCTGTCTTTGGGAAATCAGTCGACACAAGAATCTTTTGCAGCTGCCTCACATGAAGGTGACTTTAAATAAAGAGTGATTTCAACAAAAAGGAAAAAGGGAAGAGATGTCTGATCAGCAAGTGTTTTCATCTTTGGTATCCTTTTCTGTTTCAGTTGAAATGCTGGATCTGAGGATGAGGCAGCGGCCATAAGAATGAACTGAGCTATCTCGTATAGCACAATTGTACCAGTAGAGAAAAAAATCACAATAAATTCCATGAAATACAAATTTTGATATCTTAAATGGACACCTTTATAAACCATGATCACTGATCAAGTGAATATTTTATACTGTGAAAGTTAAATCAGGTCCAATGTCCACAAAAGCCAGATTACATTGATGGCTACTAAATCAGATAAATCAGATAACCGACTGAACTGACCCCATCCTCATCATTACTGGCAAATCCAGACAAACGATTGGGTTGCAGCTGCTCATTAGTGTAGGCGCTTATTTAACTTAGTGGTCCCGCAAAATGCAGTTTTCCCCTTTGTCTTCTTTCCTTTTCCTCCTCAGCAGTGTTCTGCAACCTTTTCTTCCTTTCCTCATTCAAAACACTCAAAGTGCCCGAGAGCCAGAGAAGAGAGAGAGAGAGAGAGAGAGAGAGAGAGAGAGAGAGAGAGAGAGAGAGAGAGAGCCAGAGAGAGAGGCAGAGAGAGAGAGAGAGAGAGGCAGAGAGAGAGAGAGAGAGAGAGAGAGAGAGAGAGAGAGAGGCAGAGAGAGAGAGAGAGAGAGCCAGAGAGAGAGGCAAAGAGAGAGAGAGAGAGGCAGAGAGAGAGAGAGAGAGAGAGGCAGAGAGAGAGCCAGAGAGAGAGAGAGGCAGAGAGAGAGCCAGAGAGAGAGAGAGGCAGAGAGAGAGAGAGGCACAGAGAGGAGGCAGAGAGAGAGAGAGAGGCACAGAGAGAGAGAGGCACAGAGAGAGGCAGAGAGAGAGAGAGGCAGAGAGAGAGGCACAGAGAGAGGCACAGAGAGAGAGAGAGGCAGAGAGAGAGAGGCACAGAGAGAGAGAGAGGCAGAGAGAGAGAGAGGCACAGAGAGGAGGCAGAGAGAGAGAGAGAGGCACAGAGAGAGAGAGGCACAGAGAGAGAGAGGCACAGAGAGAGAGAGAGAGAGAGGCACAGAGAGAGAGGCAGAGAGAGAGGGAGGCACAGAGAGAGAGAGAGAGGCACAGAGAGAGAGGCACAGAGAGAGAGAGGCAGAGAGAGAGAGAGGCACAGAGAGAGGCAGAGAGAGAGGCACAGAGAGAGGCACAGAGAGAGAGAGAGGCAGAGAGAGAGAGAGAGAGAGAGGCACAGAGAGAGAGAGAGAGGCAGAGAGAGAGAGGCACACAGAGAGAGGCAGAGAGAGAGGCAGAGAGAGAGAGAGGCAGAGAGAGAGAGAGAGAGGCACAGAGAGAGAGGCACAGAGAGAGAGAGGCAGAGAGAGAGAGAGGCACAGAGAGAGAGAGAGAGGCACAGAGAGAGAGGCACAGAGAGAGAGAGGCAGAGAGAGAGAGAGGCACAGAGAGAGGCAGAGAGAGAGGCACAGAGAGAGGCAGAGAGAGAGGCACAGAGAGAGGCACAGAGAGAGAGAGAGGCAGAGAGAGAGAGAGAGAGAGGCACAGAGAGAGAGAGAGAGAGAGAGAGGCACAGAGAGAGAGAGAGAGGCAGAGAGAGAGAGGCACACAGAGAGAGGCAGAGAGAGAGGCAGAGAGAGAGAGGCAGAGAGAGGCACAGAGAGGCAGAGAGAGAGAGAGATTTATGCCAATAAAGCTATTTGAATTTGAATTTGAATTTGAGAGAGAGGCAGAGAGAGAGGCAAAGAATTGGCAAAAACATTGGAGGACTCATCAGCTCCTGGCCTCACCCTCAACAACACAGAGATCAAATGTCTCCTGTACGCCGATGACCTGGTGCTGCTGTCTAACTCCAAGGAGGGCCTACAGCAGCTCCTAGATCATCTGCAGCAGTTCTGTCAGACCTGGGCCCTGACAGTCAACATAAAAAAGACTCAGAAAATCCATCCAAATTAATATCCCAATCCGAATCTGGCTCAACATTTTCAAAACAGTAATCCAACCAATCGCCCTATATGGTAGTGAGGTATGGGGTCCACTAGCAAACCAGGAATTCTCTAATTGGGACAAACACCAAATTGAGATTCTTCACACTGAATTTTGTAGATACATTCTAAAAGTACAAAGAAAAACCCCAAATAATGCATGCAGAGCGGAACTTGGCCAATTCCCTCTTCTAATTGACATTCAAAAAAGAGCCATTACATTCTACAGACACCTCAAAACTAGTGACCCCTCCTCCTACCATCACCAAGCCTTACAAAGCCAAGAAGAGCGCATAGAGAGGAGCCCCCTCAGCCAGCTGGTCCTGAGACTGACCCCCAACCCCCCCCAGCATCAGGACAGCCCTCAGACTACCTAGCCCAACCAAATGATCACAAATCAAAAAGAAAACTATATTACCTATTGGAAGAATACCACAAAAACCCAAAGTAAACTAGATTGCTATTTGGCCCTAAATCGAGACTACACGGTGGCAGACTACCTGACCACTATTACTGACCCAAAAATGAGGAAGACATTGACCAGGTACAGACTCAGTGATCATAGCCTGGCAATAGAAACAGGCAGACACCGACAGACCTGGCTACCGAGAGAGGAGAAGCTGTGTTCACTCTGCTCCCAAGGAGAGGTGGAGACAGAGCTGCATTTCCTATTACACTGTGACAAATATAAAGAAATTAGAGCCTCAATCTCCCCCAAAATTAACCAGAAATACAAAGAATTTGAAAATATCACGGACACATCTGCACTTCAATATCTTCTGGGAGAGAAACCTGAATGCACCATTCTAGCAGCACATTATGTGTGGAGCTGCCATCAGTTGAGGGACAGCCAGTGGACAGGAGAGCCATCCACATCTGGCTGAAACACAGAACACTTAACACACTGTATTATTTGCACTAGCATCCAGTCTAGTGGTTTGCGTGTTTACATTTAAAATTGTAAGTTTTAAGTTTTAAATTTGTTGTTCCAAATAGGTTTTTTGGTCAACACTAATATTTTATTTATCTTATTCTATTATATTTTATTCGTTTTAGCTTTGTTTTGTTTTTCGCTCCCTTCTGAAGATTTCAAAATAACGGTTATTTACAGATTCTGTGAATTTTTGTTAATATACTGTAATTGCTCACTATTTGCACTATCACCATTTAACTGCCCGTTTATTACTGTTCTGTTATTATTCTGAATAGATGATAGATAGATAATAGAGGCACAGAGAGAGAGAGAGAGAGAGAGACACAGAGAGAGAGAAGCAGAGTGAGAGAGAGAGGCAGAGTGAGAGAGAGAGGCATAGAGAGAGAGAGGCAGAGAGAGAGAGGCACAGAGAGAGAGAGAGAGAGACAGAGAGAGAGGCAGAGAGGGAAACAATGAGAAGCAGTGGGCGGTGTGCATGTATCAGGTGTATATACATTGTGTGTGTGTGTGTGTGTGTGTGTGTGTGTGTGTGTGTGTGTGTGTGTGCATGTGCGTGTGTGCATGTGCATGTGCGTGTGTGTGTGAGTGCAGACTGCAGAGAGCATGGATGGGTGTGATGGCCATGCAGCCTAATCACCTACTGCTGCACTGAGTCCAGAAGCCTCTCAGCACACGCCCCCTTTGGGCCGCCTCCACCCGCGCCAGCTCTCCTATGAATGCACTCTTTAATTAATAATCAGGCTAATTGGATTGAGGTCCCCCATAGTGCAGTTGATGTGTGTGCACGCACGTGTGTGTGTGTGTGTGTGTGTGTGTGTGTGTGTGTGTGTGTGTGTGTGCGCGTACTCGTGCACGCACGTGTGTGTGTGTTTAGTGCACATTTGTGTTTGTTAGAGAGCAGTGTGTGTGTGTGTGTGTGTGTGTGTGTGTGTGTGTGTGTATATGTGTGTTGTTTAGTGCACATTTGTGTTCGTTAGAGAGCAAGTGTGTGTGTGTGTGTGTGTGTGCGTGTGTGTGTGTGTGTGTGTGTGTGTACGTGTGTGTGCGTGTGTGTGTGTGCGTGTGTGTTTCAGGGGGGAGAGGCAGCCAGCGTGTAAGTTCTGCTCTCCTTGTGCAAGCTAAGGATGATAGTAAAACTTGATGGTGCTCAGGAGGCGTTTTATCTGAATGTCTTCCTTATAGGTTGTAAAACATGTACCTCCACCACCCACCACACTCCAAATGAACAAGAAAGTGCTAAAGTATAGCATTGGATTAGGGATGCACGATATATCGGCAATCATATCGGTATCGGCCGATGTTAGTCATTTTTTAACATATCGGTATCGGTCCGATGTTGCAATGTTAATATCGGTTATCGGTATCAGCCAAATTCTTCACATTGAGATGAAATAATGCAGTAAATCTATGATTTATGGGCTTTTACAAATGTTTTTGAAATAAAGAAATGCATAACTTTATGCATAAAAAATGCATAAATATCGGTTATCGGCATCGGCCAAAATTTTCATATCGGTGCATCCCTACATTGGATAAACACGCCATATAAATCAGTGTTTCACCACAAATGTGATTTGGTGTCAAAAGCTGACAATGGTATGGTTCAGAATTCAGCAAGGCATTTAATTCCATCTCTTTGATGAGGTTTTTAAATGAATGAATGAAATTCCACTGAAGCAATTCTTGTACATGTATTAATTACAAATGTGAAATTTCAAGGCCTTTCTGAAATTTGAAGCCATTTCTGTTTGTCAGTGTGTCTAATATCTTTCTTTCTGTACAATGCCATTGATGACAAATGCACTAATGTATGTCAGCGCACCCTTGAGATATAGAGTACCGCGCAGGGATGACGTATTTTTGTAGGCTCAATCAGAAATCGCCGCCATTTTGGTTCGTCAGGAGAAAAGTCTATGGGGTTTGAGAATGGGGATTTCACTTAAATGCATCAAATAAGGTCTGTGGTTAACAAATTTATGCAGGATAATCTTCACAAACGTTAATCACTTTTATGCCTTTTGAAGCGTTTTCTAAAAATCACGTAAAAGAACGCATTTACGTTCCAAAAGTCATAAAAGTTATTCCCGTTTGTGAAGATTATCCTGCTGAAACCAAATTCACACTCCCATAAACCTTTGTTAACCACAGACCTTTTATTTTATGCATTGAAGTGAAATCCCCATTCTAAAACCTCATTCACTTTTCCCCTGACGAACCAGGAAGTAGACTTCCGAACTCATTCCTGCGGTGCTCCATTTCTTTCCTCGATGTCTGTGAAGGTATCTGAAGGTGTGCGGTTGAGTTTACTGTTCAGTTACTTCACCGTGCCTTTCTCACTGACAAATGATTATGGAGATTTCAGAATATCTCTCTTTGCTGTGATTACCTCCCTCTCACCTTACCTCCCTCTACTTCCTATCTTCTCTCCTCTTTCTCTCTCTCACCCCATCCTCTCGCTCTCTCTCTGCCTCCCTCCCAATCCCCCTCCCCCTCCCACTCGGCGTGGACGTTTGGAAGGGAAGGCTGGTAGGTGCTGCAGGCCAGTTCTCTATATTAGATGTCAGGCCTCAGATAGAGACTCAGGCCTGTGGGTAAACACTTTGACAGCTTCTACAGAGGATATTTTGTCTGTGAAATGGAGTCTGGATTACTCCAAGTGCAAAAAAAAAAGACAGGGAAAGAGACAGAAAGGAGGGGGAAGGGAGTGGATGGTCTCACTCTTTCACAATAGCGCGCCTCTGCTGATGCGAGGAAGACGACGTTTGTTTGAGATTAGTTGGCAAAAGGTAAAAGCACAATGATTTCTTTTTATCTGTGTGATAATTGGTTCAGACAGCATGGTGTTCCCAATCATTATTCCAAGCGTTACTACTGCTCATTTAGATGGACCGTTATGGCGTCCAGGTTCAGAAGTAAAATAAAAGTACTGTGATCACAGCCAAAACGCTGGAATTGTTCCAAGTCAGAATTGCCACGCCCCGCTGGGTCAGGTCACGCACAGTGTATCAGTTACTGTATCACACCCAGCTGGGTCAGGTCACGTACAGTGTGTCGCTTACTGTATCACACCCAGCTGGGTCAGGTCACGTACAGTGTGTCGCTTACTGTATCACACCCAGCTGGGTCAGGTCACGTACAGTGTGTCGCTTACTGTATCACACCCAGCTGGGTCAGGTCACGTACAGTGTGTCGCTTACTGTATCACACCCAGCTGGTTCAGGTCACGTACAGTGTGTCGCTTACTGTATCACACCCAGCTGGGTCAGGTCACGTACAGTGTGTCGCTTACTGTATCACACCCAGCTGGGTCAGGTCACGTACAGTGTGTCGCTTACTGTATCACACCCAGCTGGGTCAGGTCACGTACAGTGTGTCGCTTACTGTATCACACCCAGCTGGGTCAGGTCACGTACAGTGTGTTGTTTACTGTATCACACCCAGCTGGGTCAGGTCACGTACAGTGTGTTGCTTACTGTATCACACCCAGCTTACTGTATCACGCCCAGCTGGGTCAGGTCACGTACAGTGTGTCGCTTACTGTATCACGCCCAGCTGGGTCAGGTCACGTACAGTGTGTCGCTTACTGTATCTCGGATGCTAATCGGCATGCCGCCAATTCAGTCGTCAATGGATGTGACTTTAAGACATGATCCTGGCAAATTGAAAAAGACAAACTGAGAGCTTATTTGAGTGTATCATCTAAATGAGCCACGCTATTTGTTTTGCAAATTAAAAATCAATTGGTGCTTGTTGATTCTAACTTTTTGCCTGTGATCACAGTGGCTCCGCCAAGAGATATTTTACCACTGAAAACTAGCAGCATTCCCCTAATTCCAGCTTGAATGGAGTTCTTGCTCATTTCCTGCATTCCTTTACTGTCTTACATCACTGTAGATGGAAGTATTCCATTGCTTTCATCACATTATGAGATATTTTGCTATTTCTCCTTTGTCTTAGTTGTTTTTTAAAGTACATATATTTTTCTAACTTCCTACTTTACTGTGCCATTAATTGGAACTGAATATGAGTGAATACCTTGAAAGTATGGGGAAACCGATTTTAAAAAATATACTGAAATTGTCCCCGCCCCCCCCCCCCCCCCCACACACACACACACACACACACACACACACACACACACACACACTACATGACAAGGTGATGATACAGACGTTATCCAAAGAACACTTCAAATTGCAATCTAAATAATGCACGTAATGTGTCCAATTGTATAATATCCACAGCGTAAATCTCCTACGCTCCAGATTACGCCCCGTGTTCACACTACAGCATGATTGAACGGCACTAAAGTTCCAAACACCACAGAACTGTGAAACTAATATATAGGGACTCTATGCAACATCTTCCCTGTTTATGATGGTATTAAAAATCATGAGCGTGGAAACATGTGTGTGTGTGTGTGTGTGTGTGTGTGAGGTGTGTGTGTGTGTGTGTGTGTGTGTGTGTGTGTAGTGTGTGTGTGTGTGTGTGTGTGTGTGTGTGTGTGTGTGTGTGTGTGTGTGTGTAGTGTGTGTGTAGTGTGTGTGATAGAGACAAGGGGGAGGGCATAGAGGGAGATTTCTTGGATGTGTGAGCTTCACTATGGCAAATTAAATTTGAATGCAAATGCAGCGGTATTTCTTGACAGTTGGTGATAAAAACCCTATTATGTTTAATGATATGCTTTGTGAATGTGCATGAGTGGAGAGAGTGGTCTGCAACTCAGGGGGCCATCTTTGAAAGTCTGTGCAGTGTGTGTGCACCCACTCGGCGGTGGCTTTGAACACTGGCGCCATGCATGTGTGTGCACATGCATACTGTATGTGTGTATGCACTTGCACATGTGCACGTGTTTGGGTTGATGGAGTCTGCAACGCAGCAACTTTTCTCCTACCTGGGCTTCTCCTCCAGAAGGTGAAAAAAAGCTCTTACATTTAGCCGGTCTTATCCAGAACCTTTAAAGAATAACATGAATGCCTTAAAATGCATTTCAATATAGTCGCTCAGCTAAAGTCAAGTCCTTCACCTTCTGCACCTCCCCACTTTTTTTTGTTCATGTTTACGTGACTCTCTCTGAGCTTTACTGTGAGGGATGATCATTTATACCGTACATCGCTTGCATCCAGAGATGTGGCATAGAAACATTCTCTCTCTTGAAATCCATTTTTTGAGGAAGACGTCTTATGTCTCATACCTAGAGGCGTGCGGGGAGGGAAACAGTGGGTGTTTTATCTTGACGACCCATAAGGGTGGCTTGCCAGCAGGGGGGCTGGGAGGGGGCGGCACAAGTGTGTCTTCTCTATCTTTTTCTCTCTCCCTGCTGTGTGTGCCTACAGTACTGTATGTATATGCCTGTATGCATCTAAAATGTGTTTTTCGGTTTTCACGAGGGAGCGAGTGTTTTTTTTATCGGTCCATTCACAGTGAATAATATTGATTTGATTGGGATACGGTTTTCGCAGTAGAATGACAATGAAAATAATATTAGGCCTACATAGCTACAGTAGCTACCTAGCTGCTTTCTCTCTCTCACTACATACATTACAATACATTACATCATGCATCATTTTGTATGCGAGTACGATGAGAGCAAAGCAAACTGCAGTCCAATATCTTATACAGTATGTGTGCATACATACATACTTGGCCAATAAAGCAGATTCTGATTATTTAAAGTAGCAGACGCTTTTATCCAAAGCAACTTACAATAATACAACAATAGTGCAATCAACTGTCACTATTTGTTTATGATCATTCATTATTACTGTAATACATCAATGTTACAATAGGCAACTTTTGGTCTTGAGGCAGGAAATATATTGTTAGACAACTCTCCCCCCCCCCCCTCAGTTGGCCAAGTTAATGCCCTAACACTTGTCACTTATCTTGATGACTTTGAAACAGCATCTATCTCCCCTGAGGTTGAGATAACTGGTAAGCATAAAGCCTCCACAGACTTTGGAAAAGCAGATTTGATCACAGCCAATCTAAGCAAAGCCAATGTTCACCATGTTTTTGAACAGATCTTCATCGTTGTTTTGTTTCTATGACCCTTTACTGATCACCGCTGGCCAGTGGTGGCCACCCCAAAAATGTCCCAAATATAATTGACAAGACAATATCAGGCAAACACACAGCATCACAGACATTTTCAAGTGTGCAATAAATTATTTATCTTGACCACTAGAGGGCGACAGAAACAACAATACATTTGTAAATAACACACAGCAAAGCCCCTGCGCTACGGAATGCCTAAGGACAAATGGAAGGATAAATGCTAATAGCTAAGTTAACGTACCTACTATAGTGTCTTACTTTGCAAGAGCTGAAGGTTACATTTTCCACAATGACAACTGAAGAGCTACGTAGCAAATGTACTAGTTTACCAAGTTTACTCTCCTCACCATTATATGTCCCGCCCACCCCCAGGAACGGGAGGGGGTGTGACCCAATGGTCTGGGAGGAGCTATGAATTTGACAACAAGCTTTAGAAAAGTGGTACAGTAGAAACAGCAACACAGGTGCCCACATGTGTGCATAATGCTTTATATGATTAAGTCTCAATGAAATCTCCACATAGTACAGTATTTGTTTCATGATTGCTTATGAAGTCTGATATCGCTTATTGCACATTTACAGGATAAGGCCGGTGTGTTTTAATGCATTTCTTACCATCCTCAACATGTCCTATGAAAATAATAAAATCAACAATGGGTGCATCACCAACTGGACCGTTCTTAAATTGGGAGCATTGTTGTAATATAGCGTTAGGTTATTCAGAGCACTACACTCTCGGAGTGGCAGAGGGCACTCTGTCTGAGGAGACAGAGCAGTAAGCTTACACTAATCCTAACCTCAGTGACCCCATGCCTCAACCCAACCACCTCCGAGTACAGGCTGGGCTTACAGTCCAACAATATGGACATTTTTCGGACTATTGGGGTTTCGTAAATAATGGACCGCCAGAAGATTGGGCAGCCCCCATGTTATGCTACTTGCGTAGCGGCCGGCTCGGTCCTGTGGTGGAGCTCAGGGGTTGGCTCCAGCCAGGTGGAATGAGAACAAACAAGCTGTCAGAAGTCATAACAATCTCCCAGACTCTTGACATAAGAATGCAGCAGCACATCTGCCCATCAGGGCTCCAGAGCCGGGGGCCAGTGTCTGGGGGCCCCCCGGGCCACATCACAGACGGACAGCGAGGCCTGAAACTGACAAAGGCTGTTGTCTTGTTTCACAAGAGAGGGAATAAAGCCATTCACTAGGACTGCTCTGTCTTTCACATGAACTGACCAGCTGCATGGGTACTTCTTGCTCATGAAAAACCATTTTAGCAGACTTACGCTCATATTCATAAAACTCACCAGCAGGGTTAACGACATTGGCTGACACCGTGGCGGAAGGCATGCATTTTCCCTACTCATAAACTGGGTTTACCACCTCCGTTTTAACACTTTATGCAATCTTGGCACTGCCATCCCGCTTGAATGAATGAATGAATCGATGAATGAATGAATAGATAAATGAATGAATTTATTTGACAAAAAAAATACAATACACCAACAGGCATACAGTACAAAATAACTCATCAAGGAAGTCATCATAAAGTCGTTAAACTTAATTCCATTGTGGCTTCTGATCATTTGCGTCCAATCAGCGATCCAGCACACTGCTGGGCAAAAATACCACTCTGGAATGGCGATACAATTCCAATTGTGATTATCTATGTAAAAAAAAGGTTTTGTTAATAAAGTTCGTCAGTGTTGTTTTCAGTGCTGTCCTCGGAAACAGGTGTGGTGAAATCTTGCAATGAATGACACAGGCTCTTCTCTCTATGGTCCGCTGGTGAGAACATCAACTTGCTGTTCACTCGTCTTGTTTGCGTTCCATTGTGATTGTGCAATGGCTTGAATGATCAGAGAGGCGTTTAATATGCAAAACTTCATTAGATATTCTTTGGCTTTCACCTGAGCCCTGTACTACGAAACTAGTTTAACAGATCCGCGATAAGTCCCTTTGATCTGGTTTGACTGAACAGGATCAAAGCTATCTAGTTAACTGATACTACGACGCTGGTTTTTTACTAGGTAAGTGGACCTGGGATCTGCCTGTGCACGCGCACGTTTTTCGCTCGTGCACAGGCGCGCGTCCACGCGAAAGAGGTGTGGTAGCCAATCACATTATGAACAGCTGAGTTTATCCACGCCCACACCCATTTCCACACCCATTTCCTCGTTCAATGAAGCGCAGTGCATGATCAGAGTTTTAGCGGATATTTAATTTATCCGCGATTTAATGTCAGAATGAAAATCCGCGTTGGATAGTCTGCTATAGGGCTGTCTAAAGCAGCAGCTTGTATTCACATCAGTCATTTGATTTACTTTGATCAGCGATTGATACAGCTGCATTGATACAGGCAGCAGCAACACATGTAAATGTGTAATCTCAGTCTATACATTTCCACAATCTGTAAGCCTATTTAGACCATAGATTTAGAAACGCATGCTCAATGAATAATGATCTCTATCACTCATGTGTGTGGTTGCACTGATCGAATAATTCATATATAAAATAGCCTAGTATAAAGCCTAATAGCCTACTATAAAAGAGAAAACTGCTGAACTGAATTGAGACGATGCGGATTTTCTGGCATGTAGGAGAATATCACCCTCACTCCATTTGAGGGTCCATTCATGATATGCGCCGCGGTGATTAATAGTGATCATATTTCTCCACGCATCGTTGAGCTGTTAAGACATAAAGTGGTAAGTAGGCTTAATTTAATTATGTAGCCTACAGAGCCACAAATGTTTTTCTTGTTATATTCTCAGTTGACTGCAATCTATTTTTCATATGGCGATCTTATATGAACGGTGAGTGACTCCAGAGAGCCGATTATATGGGTCTGTCATGGATTTTGATCTTATCCTCTGAAGCTAACCTGGTCGCGACCAGGTTAGCTTTGCAGCGTCAGTTGCCATGGTGATTGAAAGTTAACTTGCTTTGTAGTACGGCTAAACCAGGTTTAAACTCAAACTTACTCGGATAAGGCATTAAACTAGCTTCGTAGTACAGGCTACTGGACGACCACAGACAATAACGCCACCCTAAAGTGTCTCCACAGTGGTCGTACCGCCACCGTACCGCTGCACAATGTTGCTATTGCTGAATGAATATGAATATCAAATGAACCCCATCATCCTAAGCAAATGTTCCAGAAATGTTCCCAAATCCAGTGTAGCCACTCAAAATACAGAATGCTGTACCTGTATCTCAACAATTTAAACTTCAAATGAAAGTTAATCCCATCAAATACACACTAACCACACTGTAGCATCTATTGATCTCTTAAATGCCTGTCCCTGGACTAAGTTTGCTTACTTATCGTTTCAGTTGATTATTTTATGTTCTTAATGCAATCTCGTTTACTATCAAACAAGCTTAATGAGAAATGACTCCAGGGAGTGAAAGAAAGAACTGGAATTTAACTAAATATGCTGCCCTGCTCATTTTGGGCAGTGTCCCTCTCCTCAAAGCCTGTTTACCAACAGAAACACACCAGCAGCTCTTTTGACTTCCTAATCCTCTCCTTTTGAATGACAGGATAATTTTTTTGTGGCAAGAAAACATTTGAGATAAGTATCACTATCTCCTCTCCCATCACTCCAACTGCAGGTTATTGAATATCCCAGTGGAGGGGAAAAACTAATTACGAAACGTGTCTGGCTAAGAGAGTTATCTGCGAGATAGCCCGCAGTGCAGCCATGTTGTGGCCCCTTTTGTTTTGTTGTTGTGTGGACTAATTAGTTTCCTCTCTTCTTTCTAATGGAGAAACGCTGCCCCCCAAACCAGTCATGACCTTCCATCACAATTATGACACCAAGCTGATGTCACGCTTTTATATCGGGCCCGCACTATAGTTGAGACGTTCAGCTCTGATGCTCAGGATTAAGTCCCATTCTGCTTCATATTGCTCTCATCACGAATACTAAATCCCTCCCCAAACTTTGAGAACACCCTGGAATGTTATAGGTTGACATGCAGTAGGTTTAATGTGGGGAGCATGCCATGCAAACTTTGTTATGCTCTATCAATTACATGCACGTCTGTTTGCCAGTCATTTAAATGCACCACTTCAAACACGCCACCCAACTAAGCTCTGTGTTACGAAATGGAAATTGACTTGGCTGGAATGGTGTGTGGCGTACTGTATTAGTTCAGAATTTTGGTCTTTAACTTGGGGATAAAACAATACAATTAGCCGCTCTAGCGGATGACTGCCCAAATCCCTGGAATGTGTTAGCCTAATAAACTCCGTTATTAATGCAAGTCAAAAAGTCACGCTGGCCATTTTGACACCAACAGATTACCCATTACGTACTGTGGTGACATCATAAAGTAAGGTGACTCCAAATATAACTACAAATATCCATGTGTAAAACCCTTTAAAAAAAAAGAGTAGGAACATATCTTTTGATGAGACAAGGCGGGACAAACCAAGTTGTTTACAAAGGGATAGAAACCGCTTGATCGAAGCAATCAAACAATTTATTGGCCATCTCCTTGAAGTGTAGTAAACGCATTCAAACACACGACATTTAAAGTTCTAAAAGTAGCATTTGACAGTTCATTATGTTGCAATTTGCAGAGACATGTCAGAGAAATCCATTACCTTTGCCTAAATTCCACTTAAGCTGTTGTTCCAAGGCTATGCTCATCAACTAACATATTATCACTATAGCACAACAATAGCCGCGGGGACTATTAGCATTCATTCTTGATTTGGGTCAGTGCCAATGCACGTGTAGTGGGGCTTTAGTTGAGTTAAGTGCATTATGTGTGAGGAGGGGCCTCTTGTCCTAAGACACCTAAGGATTATTCACTACCCAACTAAAAGCACAGCCATCTGAGTGCATATCCTGTGTAGTGGGTAGTGCCATTCATGTGCAGCAGCTATTTGTGAGAACTTTACAGGATGTTAGGAGCGCACTGTGCAAAAACAGCTAGAGGAGGGCGTATAGATCACGGCCCAGCTTTGAAGTGCAGGGACAAGAAAAAAATAAAAAATTTACTGGCTCTCTCGCACTGCGGTATAGCTCCAAAACACAGCTCGCTGGGTTGGTTTTGCTCACCCTATAGGCTAGAGAGAATAAAGAGGGGGGGGGGGGGGGCAGGAAAAGTGATGGGGTGAGAGGAGGGAGAGAGAGAGAGATAGAGAGAGACAGAGAGAAATGTAGCTATAGTAGGTAGAAGAGTGGGAGGAGGAGGAAAGAGAGGGAGTGTTCTCTCTGTACGTGCCACAGGGCCTCACCCCGGGGGACTTATCTCCTGTGCCCGTGTTGCCGATCCGTTAATGGCTGGCGTCATAACTCTCGCGCGCCGAGGCTGTTTGCTGCGGCTTCTGTCACAGGTTCATCATTACGCTGATAGCTTAACACTCAGCGAGGAAACAAAGTAGCCTCCCACAGGGCGTAGATCACTCCTCTGAAGCCATGCAGGAGAAAACCCCCGCGAGAGAGAGCATCTCCCCACCAGCAACCGGGTACAACACCCAGTGAGAGGATGTGGAGGAGGTATATAAGGCCTACATCACGATGGGTAAAGATATTCAGAGCGGTCCACCGCCGCAGCATTGATGAAGTGCACTGGATTAGCATAGCTGAATGAATTAGAAAGAAGCAGGGGGGGTCATTAATATTTTTTTGCTAACAAATTCCATGACTTCTCCATAGAATGCAATTCTTTCGGGACTAACATATCAGCTGAACAGTTATGGCTATATGGAGTGCTGCTGCAAGAGGAGTTTTCCTCATCTGTATATTAAAGCTTCTATAGGAGCAGCTTTGGAGAAATTAGCAACTAGTATTCAAAAGTGTGCTCACTCCAAACGAGGCTTAGGACCCCTATAAATTCAAAATCTTTTCCACTGAACACAGCACTGCTAGCTCAAAACTAGTTGTTACTATAAAACATTTGCCAGCTAAAATAATAACTTAATTGGTGAAGCCATGTACCCTTTACACTAGAGAGACAGCAGCATCTCAGGCAAACGTGAGTTCAAACCTTTTACGCAAATCTATCTATCTATCTATCTATCTATCTATCAATCAATCTATTAGGGGTGGGGGGGGGGGATCGATACAGCATAGTATCGTGATATTTTGTGGGCAAAATATTGTATCGTATCGAATGCCAAGTATCGTGATATTTTATTATACAAAATGTCAAGTGCATGCAACATTTATGACAGGTTTTTATGACAGTGTCGGTCACTCTGTCTGCTTGAAAATCCCATTTTGCTGCAATAAAAATGATTGAAGTGAGATGAACAGACTGGAAACTTTATCTCATCAGATGAAAACAGATGTTGACAAAGTTTTTTCCTTTGTTGTTGTGGGGACATCATTTGCAGTTAAAAAAAAGGTAATAAATCACAATATATCGCTATATCGCAATACTCAATATATCGCAATACTATCGGATCGTGACTTAAGTATCGTGATAATATCATATCGTGGGGCATCAGTGATTGCCACCCCTATCTATATATCTATCTGTCTATCTATCTATCTATCTGTCTGTCTGTCTGTCTGTCTGTCTGTCTGTCTGTCTCTGTCTGTATGGTAGATGCGTACTCCTTCTTTGCTCATGCTACTGTAGCATAACAAAGACAGGATCAGCTGCTTATGTATACATTGTGGGTGCAGTGTATACATACGGGAGGCGTTCCCCTGTGCACTTTGGGATGAGGCTCGTCAATTGCGATCACATTTGGCTTCAGAGGTACTGCTATTAGTGCCCTGGTTCTGAGCAGGGTCAGTGCCTTTACAATGGCTTCCTCTGCACTTATGGAGATGACCACATTTTTATCTGGCCTATTGTGGGAGTCAGTTTGTGCACCCTCTCAAGAGGAGAACGATCCGCGTGAGATGAAGTCAACAGACTGCAATTTAACTTACAGACTTCAGTTCTGCGCTGAGCACCTACTGTAATGTAATGTGCATAGACAGGATGGCACACTGAGCTATTTGCTCTGTTGACTTGTTGATTTGTAGAGGAGTTAACTACCTGACTATTCTAGTTTCTGCCACTTCAGACTGCACAACGGCTTTATGGCCGAGTCGACTATCACTGCCGTGTATTCACGAGCTTTGGTATTCAATGTGAGTGCACTAGGTAAGTAAAGGAGGACGAGGCCCATCTGTAGTGTTCTGCTCTGTAAATCAGTGGTTAGAGAGCCTGGAGACTATTCATGCTGTCAATGAAGCTTGCAGAGAGGAGAGGCAACAGAGAGGGACTTTCTGTCACAAATCTCATCCTCCCCTGACACCTGTCATCATTCACTTTTTTTTTCTCTCCTTTTCTTGCAGAAGAGGAGCTGTTTCATTCGCTGGGCCCGGGAAGGAAAATAGTATTGAATAAGCCCCTTGGTCAAATATTTTTTGAGGAACTTCTGGTGCTGTGATAAATTAGGTGGCCCTTTGGATCGATAGTGCCTTCTTTCTTCATAGCTCAAGATGGGATTTGTCAAAATGGAGTTCATCGCACTGACTGGCTGTAATTTGGAGGAAAGAAGAAGGCAATATGAGGACTGGTGCGTGCGTGTGTGTGTGTGTGTGTGTGTGTGTGTGTGTGTGTGTGTGTGTGTGTGTGCAATGCATGCGTGTACTGTATGTTCATGTGCAGGTGTGTGTGTGTGTGTGCGTGCATGTGTGTGCGTGTGCGTGTGTGTGTGTGTGTGTGTGTGCAATGCATGTGTGTACTGTATGTACATGTGCAGGTGTGTGTGTGT
This sequence comes from Poromitra crassiceps, assembly GCF_964638095.1. Classification (NCBI taxonomy): domain Eukaryota; kingdom Metazoa; phylum Chordata; class Actinopteri; order Beryciformes; family Melamphaidae; genus Poromitra; species Poromitra crassiceps. The sequence goes on along the minus strand of NC_139649.1, from coordinate 8,925,695 downwards.
GCGTGTGTGTGTGTGCGTGTGTGTGTGTGTGTGTGTGTGTGTGTGTGTGTGTGTGTGTGTGTGTGTGTGTGTGTTCTCTAGGATCGTTCATTAGCCCAAAACGTTGTAAAGGATAAACAATAAGACAGCAAACTGGAAAAAGTGCACTCAGTAGAGTGTAAATCTCCGCCAGGCACCGCTACGTCTAACCATGGCCAAACCGGAGTCAGGAGTCAGACGGATCACGCACAAACACGCACGCACACGTATGCACACACACACACACACACACACAACCGAACAGATGATCTCCTGGCAAAGATAATAATATATTTTTTTACTTCGTATTTGTGTTTCACACGACAATAAATTCAACATATGACTTGAATTGACATTGCTATTAATAGTATAGTATAGTATAGTATAGTATAGTATAGTATTCATTAATTTAGTATTTCCCATGACTCTATCACCTTTGTTTTTCTTCTCCTCATTCAGTCTGTATAGACTATACTATAGTCTATAGTCTAAGGGCCTGTGTCCACCTAGCGTCTTTTCCTCAGGTCCAGCATCTTTTTCAGTTGTTTCCAATGGGGGGAGAGCGTATGCGGGCGCACACGGACGTCTAGAGAAAGTGCGCAGCGCCCGCCGTCTATTTTCACAGCGCTCCGGCGTTTTTGTGCGCCCGACTCCCAGCGCTTCCAGCTGAAAATATTTTAACTTTTCACAAAGACGCTGGTGTCGGGTGCTCCTTTTCTGGCAACTAATCATATGGAGAAACTATCGCAACAGAGACATTAAGGCTCAATTGTGGGAGCAGATTGGCTAGACACTTAATATTTCTGGTGAGTGTTGTGCTTACTGCTTTTAATAACGTAGCCTACCTGTGTTGTTAGCTTGCTAGCTGTCAGCTATCAAGCTACTACCGCACTGAACTAACGTTAGTTTCAGACTGCTTCCTTGTAGGCTATATTGTCCGCTGGGATCAGCACTCCCCAGCGCACTCAAGCTTATTAAGATTTTGTTCCCTCAGAGCCTCAGTGTCAATGCTATAGTCACTATAGCATTGACACTGAGGGTCAAAATCTCAATAAGCTACCACCCTGTTTTTGAAGAAGCCACTGTACATGAGATACAGTGTCTCAATTGTAGTTTTAGGGGAAACAGTCTGAAGAAACTGTATCATAAAAGAAACCATCTCCTGATGCAGATGTACACAACACAGCAAAATCATAACGTTTATACAAGGGAAATAATAACCTGGCCATATCCATGACTGAAAACCCATCAGTATTCATTCAAATCCAAGAGGCTGCAGCTGAGGCTTGTCAGAATAACAGAATACTTTGTCTTGTAATTTACACAGTCATAAGCCAGTGTTTACAAAGCAACTTTTTGTACCGTCTTTAAATGTGGCCGAGTTAATTTGCACCTCTGATTTGAACACAAATTTGCCAATTCAACCTGTGTGGAATAGTTGATAGTGGAGGCATTGCTGAATATGTAGTAAGAATGCTGAGGAGTATAAGCTCAATATGAAAATAGATTGCCTTGCATCTTGCATCTTCTTGATTTTTGTCATTTGTGTGATGTTGTCACTTATCATGAGATATGTGTGTGGTTCTCACTTTTAATTTCTCTCTCAGATGTCAATCATAAAGCTTTTCGGGCCTTTGCTGCAGGCAGCCTGTGGACACCTGCCGAGCCATCCACACATCAGGATTTGCTCAGTGATTTTCTATAGTGGCTACACAGACCTACAGTGGGACACCCTTACCTACCAACAGAGAGCTGGATCTGATATTGTCAGCAGCAACGACTTGCCTTCTTCCGGAAAGGTAGTTGGAGAACCATCTATCGGAACGGTCATCCATTCCGATAGAGGACAATTTGCTCAGTAAAATGCAGTGATCTACGGTGTGGAATGCCTTGGAGAGGTCAACGAAGAGGGTGGCACAGTGCTGATGATTATCCAGACAATTAATAATAATAACTTGAAAACCGCTTGCTTTCATTCCACACAGCAGAGGCACAAAGCAGGCTCTGCCTCAGCACTCTGCACTAGCTTTGGGAGCAAACGATTCAGAATGCATGCAGAGGTTAGATTCTCTGCCTGAACCCGAGCCCGGCCCGACCAGGCCCGCGTCGGGTCGTAATTTCCCTCCTATTCCCTTCTATTCCTCGGGCTCGGGTTGGCCCGGGTTGGGCTAGTGGTCATAATTGAGGTAATATTTGGTGCGATCATCAAAATATAACATTGCAACCTTAAAACCGTATGTATTCGGAAGACTGAACAGACAAGATGGTTATAGTTTACATAAACAGCCAACTTACTAAGAACTTACTAAGAAAATGTCGGGTTTGGGCCAAGCTCGGGCCCACAAATGCAGCCAATGGGCCCAGACAGAACGGGCTCGGGCTCGGGCTTGTCTTTTTTGGGCCGGATCAAAGCTCTAGCATGCATTATATCAAAAATCAACTCGAGCGAACGGGCGATGAGGCAAAAACCACGTCATTCGTGCGGTGAAAATTCACGTCTCTCGCCTGGTTCACGCTACCCGGGGCGAAATCTCATCTACTCGCGCGTTTGCATTAACTTTGTATGTAATCTCGTCACACACCTAACGCACAGTTAGGACTATGGGATGGGTGGTGTGGGTGCAGGCAAGGCAGTCACTCACTACTACAATATGTACAAGAAGATTAGAAGAAGAATCTTTTTTCTTCTGTTTTTCATTGTATCCTTTAGATTTATAAAACGTACTAATACTCACGGTGCATCTTGAGATTTGCTTGTTGGTATATTAAAACAATAATCAGCCTAAAACTGACTTACTTTGCCTTAAACTCCCCAATTACAACAGTTCTGCTGCACAACACTTCATGCTGGAGCTGCAACTTAAAAAAAGTGCGTTAACTCATTAAGAATTCATGCAGGCAGTTCAGTTTAATACTGGATAAACTGAAGGGGACTACACACCACACACACCATACGAAGTGTTGCACAATTAAGGAGGAGAGAATCTTCGTAGTATTCAATCCTAATAGAAAACGCATGCTACTTGATATACACCGGATGCTAGCACAGTGTGTATTTTAGCAACAAATTGCCAATCCTCAAGTTATATAGTGACGCACACACAAACACAGCAAAAACATGGCATTCTGTCATTTGCCTTCATGTATAGGCTCCATTCCAACGGGCTAACTTCTGGCATGCTAATGGCAGAGAGTCTTAATTAAAATGTCAAGGTAGCGTGATGTCCCATTAAGCGCCCCCCTCCTCCCTCCCCCCCTCCCCCTCGCCTTTTCTGCTTCTGATCCTCCCCGGGGACCTATTAAGCCCCGGCCAAAATGATTGAAGTTCAAAGAGGTGAGCCCGAAGGTTGGACGCTCCCCGCTTCACGCTTCGCCGCCGTCCCAGCATCCTCCAACCCTGACCTTTAGCGAGACAGCCGTCCCCGCTAATGCGCTCGCATATCTAATGAGAGAGAGGGCTTTCGACTCAGACCTCCCTGTCAGCCGTGTAGGCGATAATGCCACCAACGCGTTACCCCACCCCTCCTCCTCCTCCTCCTCCTCCTCCATCCGCCTCCACCACTGACTAAACAACACCAAAAAAAAAAAAAAAAGAAGAAGAGGGGGGAAACGAAAGGAAGTTGTCGAGACACGCTGTCCTTGAATTGTTGGATGATCCTCTGGCACTCCTGTCTTTACCAGTCACCCTATCTTGCTTTTTTTGTCCGTCTCTTCTACGGCTTTCTCTCGCTTCTCTGTTCTTGTTTTGTCTCTCCTTCCTGTCTTCCTCCCTCCCAGGGAAAGGTTATTTGAAAGGACAGGGCAGTGCCTGCTTTTCATAACGGGCTGCTGCTGTGGCTGTCAGAGAGTGGCAGGGCTATTCTAATGAGCCACTCTCACTACTTACAGATGTGATGGAGCTTCAGCGCCGTGAATCACATGCTGAGGCCGTGTCAATAATATTTATGTTATTATTCAAAGGAACCAGCCCGTGTTACAGTAAGAGACATCTCTGTCGGGATCGTGACGATCAGAGGAGCATTACAGCAGCTGTCAGAAGAAGAACTCGCACCTGTCCCGCCTGCAATGGTGTGTGTGTGTGGTGTAAAATACCTGGTCATCAAGAGCTTCAAGAGCCCCGCAGTGAAATTCTGCTCCGTCATCATTGGGGTACCAAGACCTCTGCTATTCCAGCTGAATTTCAACTATTTTCTTAAAAGCGCAATAGAAATGTAGGGATATTATCAGCAGAGGTATATTGCTGCTTGTACCCGATAGACCCTTTTCACGGGGGCTATTTTGTGTCGAAAAGGCAGAATAAACACAGGTGCAAGCAATACACTAATGAGGGTTTCCAAATTCCAATCATGGAAGTTTGAAACCCTCATTAGTGTTTTGCTTGCACCTGTGTTTACCCTGCCTTTTCGACACAAAATGGCCCCCGTGAGAAGGATCTATTGTATCCGATTATCTGAAATTCACCCCCACACACACACACACACACACACACACACTTGTCCCACATGTCTGGAACCTCTTGGAACCCACCCCAACCTTCCCTCATGACCTCCCCCCAGAGACACTTACCCCCCCTGTCCCAGCAACCCCCCACCCCCACCTGCTAATGTCTGTGGGTGGGATGGGGGGGTCAAGGTAATCACTGGGCCGTGCATATTTCTACCCACTCACTTCATCAGCCTAAGATTACCAACAGGGAAATCAATGAGCAGTGCCCTAATGAAAGATCTACACTTGTGCCCAATGGACCTGTTCGTTTTTATCCTTTCTCCTAATACGCTATCAATGAGGTCTGCAGATACTGTGCCTATGATGTATCATGTGGCACCGGTGTATGGTCAGAGAGGACATCGCCGTGGAGCAATTGAAGTAGCCAATGGTGCGACTACTAGAAGATCAAAGTCTGGGCTACTACTCTCCCATGTAGCCCGTTGTAAGTGTGAGAATTTGCACTGTTTCATCATCACGTTCAGGATGTATTCATATCAAATTATACATGAAGCACCAGGCTTAGCTTGAGAAAATTAACATGTTCCTCTGTGCAAGCAAGATGAACAGATTTCCACAAAGTGAGTATTGCGTTCCTTTGATAAAATACTATGCTGCTTCAATAAAAATGCTACAACTCAGACGCTGTTATTATTGCAAAATAATATCAATGTTTTATGATAGTGGGGGATACATTTGTCCAAATGATCTCTACAGCTCTGAGATACTCCCAATAAACAATGAGAATTTATTTGAATACAAGCTCTCTTGTACGCGTCTTGTAAGTAAGGTCTTCTTTCTTTTCATCGCAGAGTGTTGTGGGCTTTTGCACAGTGGTGTGTGCATGACAAATAGCTGGTAAACAAAGATAATAGAGAAATATAACATACGTATAGGCTTCATTGGACCATAGGTCTCTGTCAGAATCGTTGCACGTGTATTGCAATTTCTCAACTCTGACCTGACAGTCCAGGCAGAGGAAAAAGTGTAGAAGAAGAGTCGTCTTAGACATGACTCACGCGTATATAATGTATACGCACACAAGCACATACAATTATGTGTGTGCACAGAAGAAGAAAGCACACACACACACTTTCGTGGACACAGGCACATGCACTCTCTCAGGTGCACGACAACACACAGACGTACACGCACGTACACACACACACACACACACACGTACACACGTACACACACACACACACACACACACACACACACACACACACACCCTCGCTCTGCCGCGCTCCAGCGACCCTATCTTATTAAAGCCTGTCAGCATAGCTAGCACTATCATAAGCTTTTTATTATTGACGCGGAAAATATGATAATTTGGAAATCACAGGCCGCCTCCTAAAGACTCCACCGTCACTTTCAATTTGAGCTGCTCTCCCTTCTTTTAATGGGAATGATGAGATAGCAGGAACTTCACAAGCGAGTTACACACTTTCACCCTTCTACCCCAGTATATTAAATTATTTATTTATTCTTTATTTTTTTAATTAGTTCATTATAATTGAGGTCTGTCACCTATTGCACCGCAAAAGAAAGCTAAAACAAATTTAATTAAAAGTAGGTATCTCCTTTCATAGGGGAAACTGAATTATGTTTGAACGAGGAGAGATTGCCAACTGACAATCTGTTTTCTTTATTAACTCAACTTCTCCGGCTTGTACCTCTCTTTTCACGATCACCTGAACACAATCCCAACACTAATGTATTTCTGACACCCACTGCACTGCCAATGCTCTTCTTCTTCTTATGTTTTTTAAGGTGGTATTCGAACCCGGGTTGGCCGCGCGAAGGGCCGAGCCTTTGTGGTACGCGTGCTACCAGGTGAGCTACCAGGACGCACGCTCTTCTTCTTATGTGATTATCGATGTTAAATGGGCACCTGCAATGTAAATCAACTTGAGAACCAGTGAACTGATACTGGACTGTATGTTTTCTGAAGGTAGAAGTTTGGAGGAGGGGGTCAAAGAAGCTGAAAATCAAGAATGTCAACTTTATGTTAGAATACACTAACCCACATGCATAACTCATCTACTTACAGATCTCCACTCCTTTTTCTAGCGGCTCTTGCCCCCCCTCTCTGGGTCCTCAGCATTCCGGGATTACCTCCCTATCTATCCTTTGCATTCCCAGAGGCTCTCTGTGTGATCCATAATGCAACAGTTGCTCTATTCCTGACCAAACTAGAACTTGAACCGTGGAATAATCTCCATCTGACACTTGCAGCCGGCTTAATCGGAGTAAACACGGTTGCTTCAATATTGTATTGACCGTCTGTCCTGATAAGGCATCGGTGGCATTTCTAATCTGAAGCCTGAACGCGTGTTGTGGAGCGGGCCCACAGTGGAGCCTAGTGGTGCTCCGGTCGACACAGGTGGTCAGGAGGAGGGAGAGAGAGGGCATGATGGGGAAGGATACACCCTGGACCAATACAGTGCAGTAATCTGCTTCAGTAGAGGCTCTGCTCCCTCTGGGGGCAGCAGGAAGCTGGCCCTGAGCTGTGGTGGAGGAGAGCGCTCTCCTGGCTCTAAGATGGTTGGTGTATAATCCTCTCCGGTTGAAGAGGCTCGACCTGGAGAAGCTGCTCTAAGAACAATGCTGGAGGGCAGGAAGGCTTCTGAGACATCTGCAGGCAACTGCAAGGCAATAAACGCTGCCCCCTCTTTAGCATTCAAAACAAAGCTGCTGCTTACCCCAGTGAGGGTATGCAATGCATCATGGGTATTAAGGCTGCACGATTAATCGTATTTTCATCGTCATCGCGATATGAAAATGCGCGATGAACACATCGCAAAAGTCACGTGTTATCGCAAAAAAAAAAAAAATTTTACAGTGCACCTGAACGCAACATGCAAGATACCGGCTGAATAAGTGTCCAAATGTTCATGTCATTCTGGCCAATACTCCACTTCTGTTATAACATTTCAGTCTGGAATATGCAATATCTTTCAATAATCGTTATGACTAAACAGCTAAAAGTAATCTCATGTGTAAGAAATGACTGTTCTACATTGAAGTAAAAATGTAAATAATTAACTTGTTGGTTTTGGATTTTTTTTAGCTTGAAGAGTGCATTTTTGTTCGTATGACCCTCAACACAGGCTTTGAGAATCCCGTGCCACTTACTGATACGTATGCTTAAAATTTAAATTAACACTCATATTGCAAAATGAATTTAGGCCCTCACTGTAAATCTGTAATACTTCAGAAGTTGAATTTCAGCATTAATACATTTGTCATTTTTTGTCTTAGATTTACCTTTGTGTGCTATTGCAATATAAAACTACATAATTGAGAATCGATTCTAGATTCTGGAATCGAGAATCGTTGGAATCGAGAATCGATTCTGGAATCGGATCGTGACCCCAGGAATCGGAATCGGATCGGACCGTGGCTTAGCCGGATCGGAGCACCCCTACCCATTCATATTTTTGTTTATAGCATTTTTTTATTTATCGCAGGTCATATCGTCATCGCAATATTGAACAGTGTTATCGCACATCGCAGCTTTTCCTCATATTGTGCAGCCCTAATGGGTATACAACCACACCTTAGCCCTTGTTCACACAGGACGCCAAACGTAGCAGAGCTGAAGCTTGAGGCAGGCACAAGCTGAACTGACGCCTAACCGTTCACACAAGAAGCCTTCTCTTTTCCTCTCAGCGTCTCCTCGGCACGCCTTGAACCCGCACACAACTCCCATTGACTTCATGCCTGGCAGCTTCAAGCTTTACGCGTCACGCTTGGAAAATAAGACTGAATCCTTAACGATCGCTTGAGCAAGGCATGAGCGTGGCTGTGGTGGTGTGAACGGCCTCGCCTGTTAACAAGGATGCCTAAATGAAACTTGTGGGTTCAGCGTAGGCTAAGCTCAGGTTGAGCGTTGCTTCGGCGTATGGTGTGACATGTGTTTGGCGGGGGGTTCCTGATCTGGAGGAAGTTCCAGGGGAGCACAGGGAGAACATGCACACTCCACACAGAAAGGCCCTTTATCATGACCCCACCTGGGCTGTAGGCACACACCCTCAGCATCCACAGCGTCCCAGGCGGGAATCGAACACAGTACCTTCTTGCTGTGAGGCGACGTACAGCGCTACCACTGCGCCACCGTGCCCCCCAAAGAGACACAGATATTACCAATATTTATAATTGCCATGCTTGCTCAGCCAGTGATGTGATATGTTCAAGGGGGTCTCTGGAGCATTTCAGCCCCACCGCCCCCCACACACCCCCACACCACCTGCCTGTAATTGTCATCTCACTATCCTGGTTTTGAGAGGGTGCATGCAGGGCTTCCTGGCCTCTTGCCCATCTGGCGAGCTTTTCTCGGCAGGCTCACTGCAGGGGAAAAAATCCTAAAACTTCCCAAATTGTCATCAAACTTTTTTACTCCTCCAGCAAAGGAATACGGGGCAGATCGATTCTATTCAGCTAACAATCCACACACCTGCATACGATTTCACACTGACTTAACAACAGAGATGAGTGGGTGGGAGGGGAGGGGAGGGGAGGGGAGGGGAGGGGAGAGCATCCGACAGATATGTAACCATGCATTTTGCATTGAAAACAGATGCCATTACCGGCACCAGAGGGATTTCTCCCTGCGGCAGATCTTGCGAGAGGGTAAGTGAAAGATGGAAAATTGGCCAAGGCGAGCAGGCTGAGAGCTAATGGATCAAAATTACCCCCGTCACAAAGTTTGGACGAGAGGGGACGAAATTGCCGTTTTTGCTCACCCCTCTTCTCTCGCACCCCTCCCCCACCCCCCAGTACACCCCTCCCGCCCCCAGTACACCTCCCCACCCCCCCAGTACACCCCTCCCCCCAGTACACCCCGCATCTCAATATGAAACGCAGACAGAGAAATCCATCTGTAACGCAGGCATTGTCAGCGTCTCGCAATTTACACCCATCCCTCTCCGCAGCTGTTCCTGTGCTTGATGGCGTGATAAATTAATCTTTTTCCGTGCCACTGCGTCAATTCTTTTAAAAGAATACATTAAGAGACGTTAGAGACATTTTTTTTCCCGAAGTAAACATTTTTTTCTATCTCCTCTCTCAGTCACCATGACAAATCATATTCTCAGTTGAGGAGAGAGGAAGAGGAAAAGAGGACAAATGAGAGGAGGAGAGAAAAGAGATTTCGGGGGGGAGCTGAAGCGCGGAGCTGCAGACTCAGTCAAAGGCTGTGATTTAAAGTGTTCGTCAACATTTCTTGAGGGGGGAATATAGTGGTCATAGCTGATCAAGCATAATGTCTGACATCCATTCATAATGCCTGACATCCATTCTCATTGCCAGAGATGATAGAATGAGCAGTACTCAAGCCGATTCCCCCAGCATGCAGTGCAACCCCCCCCCCAAAAAAATCAACAGGCGGCCATCGTTTGTCTCCGTTTGTCTCTCAGGAGCGCCACAAATTGTCCATCAACTACACCACTTGTCATAGCAGAGAGAATGTATATTGCGCCCCCTCATACATTTTCATTGTCATAAAGATCTAAATCCCCCCCCCCCCAGCTGCTTCTCAAAGATACCACCCAACCAGATTAGACTCCTGTTATAGATTAGCTTCTCAAATGAGTATGAGCTGAAATGTGCCGTATACAAAGACAGAGAGAGAGCTACAGCCAAATGCATTCAAATGTCTCCTTATAAGATTAATGTTCATGTTATGGCTATATTCCCAACATTTCTTTTTTGCAAAGTCTCTGCCATAACTATGCATAAGCAGCACACATGCATGATGTGGTTATACATATACACATGGAGCCCGAGTCAAAAAGATGCAAGAACATTTCGTCTTTTTTATTATGGATATCATTTAGCGATGTTCAGGTGGGTTCGAATTCGAATAAAGAGAGGCGATCGCCTTTTCAGCAAAAAATTGTTAGAAATGCATCTGTATGAGTTACTCATGGTGTGGGGCTTTAGGAGATATCACACAAGGGGTACTTACCGCTTATCATTTCAAATAGGTAACCCCGTGAATACCCTCCTTCAACACCATGTTAAACCTTTAAGCTTCACATGGCAAAGCCCTGCCCCAGAGTTGGGCTGCCCAGGATCGACCTGGCTTTCAGCACAGCCAGAGAGGGGCTTTGAGTGAGAGAGCACACAGGTGCACCACGAGATGGATGAGAGGGGAGGTAGATAGATCCTCTAGGGACACTGAGAGAGTGAGACCTCCAGCTCCCACAGAGCAGCAACCCCTGCTGGGCAAAATGGATCCCTAAGCCTCCGGTTCTCTCTCTCAAAAAAAAAAAAAAAACTTATGCTACTTAAAAGGGGAAAAGACACATGAGAGGATGATCAATCTGCTTTACTGGCTGTAGAGATTTTCTACTGTACAAAGACTGCAAAAAAAATGTGAACGCTTGCTCAAGCATACACCCACACACTGCCGCCACACAGTGACAACACACAACAACAGCGCGCGCGCGCACACACACACACACACACACACACACACACACACACACACACACACACACACACACACTGTGTGACACACACACACACACACACAAGCACGCAAAATATTTAACGTCATAAAGCAAATACTGCCCTACTCTGCAAACCCATCTCCTAATTTTCTGGATTCTGTCACAAATCACAAGCAGAAAGATTAGAAACATAGGCCTACTGCACGGCGGCATAAGTAAAAAATAAATAAATACTACCACAAAAGTGGATAGCATCTTACCTTATGAAGATGGTGGCGTGGCACTCGAAAGGTGGACTTGCTGATAAGTTAGCTAAATTCCTGGGGATTGCGGAGCCACGTTTTGAGACGAAGAAGTGCGGAGAAAGCTGTGGACACACAGGTGAACACACAAACAGGTGCTGCTGCTGCTGCTCTGACGGCGGCGGGGTGACGTTAGCTGAGGAATGGCTAGCTTTAGCCGGGCGGCTAGCTTGCTGGTCCTCCTGGGTGATGTCCGGCGAGTCGGTCCGAGCTGCTTGGGCCGCTAGGTACTGCTCTGACGGGGACGTTACCTGAGGAAGAGAAAGCATTAGCATTAGCAGGTAATGCTAGCTGGCTGGATGTCCGAACTGCTGCTAGTGCACGCTGCTGGTGCTAATAGCAGCAGAAGTGGCGCGGAGTTTTTGTGTGTGTGGAAAAAGTCACGAGACGACTAGCAAACAAAGCGTGTTGCAGGCGCGTGTTGCAGGCAGACAGTGTGTGTATCAAAAAAGATGTCCCCCTGGCAACATGTGCCACAGAAAATTAAGAATTAAGAGAGGGGTGTGTCATGTGTAGGAGAGAATAGAGGGGAGAGAATGTGGGAGAGAAGGGAGCCAGAGAAGGGAAGAGGGGTTAGGTAGCTGTTCATTAGGTAACTTTGTTGTTGTTAAGTTAAGTTAAGTTAAGTTATTCTTTATTTATCCCCTTGGGGAAATTCATCCTCTGCATTTGACCCATCCTCTACTAGGAACCTTCCTAGAATAGGAGCAGTGGGCAGCCACTGTGCAGCGCCCGGGGACCAACTCCAGTTCTTTTTGCCAGTACCTTGGTCAGGGGCACTGACATACTCACCCTTACATGTCTTTCTTTGATGGTGGGAGGAAACCGGAGCACCCGGAGAAAACCCACACGGACACGGGGAGAACATGCAAACTCCACACAGAAAGGACCTGGGACCTTCTTGCTGTGAGTCCATGTTGTTGTTGTTGTTGTTGTTGTTGTTGTTATTGCACCATAGACTTCTGCTGGCCTCCCCCCATGTTGTTTTTCTTTGTGTCGACCACGCCCCCGGCCATTATCAGAGACCCGGCTTTTCATTGGCTACCAGCCACTAAATAATATGTCATATGAACAGTATTTAGCCTGCTGGTAAATTACAGTGCTGAGTTTAGTCTTGCTTACCAGACTCTATGAGTTCAAACTCATGTGCATTCATCAGGGACATATCCTGCGTTCATTTTTATTTTTTATTAATTCATTATTCACGAGTTGTGAGCACATGAATGGCCCTTCAATGTCGTATTTACGAGTGGGAATTTCGGAAAATTCGATGATACACGAGTTCGATGGCGGAAAGTATGGAGTCCGTGGCAACAATTGACTGTAAAAAGCTATAATATTTTGTTATTCTGCTCATAGTAGATATGATTTATTTTTAGTAGTTGCACATCATGGCCTATGTAGCTACCATAATGACCCACTACTTGCTTTTAGTAAGAAAACACCAGCCACGAGAAAACAAGCGTCCATGTTTGTTGCGATCATTCCGACCAAGAGCACTTGAACAGTGTCCTGTCGTAACGACCACGTCACCACTGGTGAATACGATATATCCGAGGAGCACATGAATGCACCAATACATTTGGGTCAGTGTCACGTGTGTACTACCTATGCGAGCATGTTCGTGTCACTTCACACAAGTTCTTCAAATTCACTTTTGCTGTTTGCTGAAGTATATAATGTATGCGTTATCTTCCATTGGCAGTTTGTTCCCGTCCCCACTGAAATTCCAAAATGGAGCTCTCTTAAAAAGCAATTGTCCTTTAAGTGTTAAGAGTCTCTATTTCACACACCAAGGATATACTGCTGGAGCAGATGGAGCAGCGCTACATGTGAGGAATGTGGATAGATTTATTACCCATCAATTTATAAGTAAAACTATACAGCCCAACTGAAACCTTATGGCACAGATTGTCAGCAACTCCTCTCTCCCGCTGTATCATTCTGAGTTCTTTCTGAAGTCGTAGGCCCCTCTCACCTTAGTTCAAAGTTATCAGGAACAATTTCCTGTGTGCCAGTTCCCATGGAAACTTGTTATATTATAGACCATGGTACAGCTGCGAGTTTCGCAGCAACAAGAAGAACAGAGGAAGTGCAAGAAGTAGCAATTGTGAGGTGTGGTGAAATACCAACTTTGAGTTTAACAACAATAAATGATGTCTTATTTTCTTATGTCAGCTCATTGAAAGAAAAGAAAAATACATTGCTTCAAGAAGAGAGACTACAAGATATTCACAAGTCATTTAAAATGCCGAGTTTAATTGTATGTTTAATAAAGGAATATGTTATTTGCACCTCTATGTCAAATACGCAGAATTTAAAATGTTTAAGCACGTCTAAAGTATGCACACGACATGTGCACCTATATGTGCAGTGAATATGCCACTGTCTCTGACTTGTCTTATCACTATACTGCCTTATTGCTTGTTGTGTCTCTTGTTGTTTTTTGCACTCATATGCCCTGTTATATTTGTACTATGTTGTAAACGGAGTTCACAGCACAAGAATTTCACACGTGATACTTGTACCATGGAGTGACAATACAAATCTTGAATCTTGAATCTTGAATCTTGAATGCTTGTGAACTCTGTGAAGTCAGATAACGGTAACCCATCTGGGACATTAGGGGGAGCGCCAACTACTCTGACCAGAATTTCTGCGTGTGCGAAGTAGTACAGGAAGTCCCCTATTGCGACCAAATTAAAGGATCTTCTCGTGTTTGACAAACTCCACAGGGGAGACCGAGCGTAGGCAGAAAATCCTTTTCACCGCCGTTTCTGAGATTCCTCACTTTTTTTCCCCCACAGAAGAAAGGATGTGAGGCGCTATCGAGACGAGACCCCCTACAAAGAAGCAATTAAAAGCGCGGCCTTGTGAAGGTCTCTCTCTGCAGTACGGCCAGAAAAACAACCTCATCACTGGGCGAAATGGAAAAAGTACGTCACAAGTTGATCAAACCGGCAGCTCATCCCTGCGAAAATACAAAAATCAGGTAAAGTAGAGCACGTATATAAGTATCAGAATGCTTCTTGGAACAGGACGAATGCGCCGACGTCGTCGCACAAACGAGGTTTTAATTTCGTTACCTTCTAGCAAACGTGGGCAACGGTAGCTTTAAGTACTTGAGGTTTAAATCCATTCCGCTACATTGAATGTGGATGCTGCTTTGCCAAGTTCTGTTCTATGGGGGCCTATTGCAGTGCATTGTGTACTTCTGATGCAATCCAGGGTAAGGTGCCGGCGTTACATCTGACTTTATTCGTCAGCGCCTTTCTTGGTATAATTGTGGTGCCAATCACGACGAGAGGAGTGTTTTGGGAACATGTCGAACATTTATGGGAACGACGCAACATTGTTGTTGTGCTGAATTAGCATTATCGTGCGGTCTGTGCGTAGGGTGACCTAAAGAGAGACTTGTCTTCGCTTGTCGCTGCCAGTTGGCATCAGGAAATGGGCTTTGGAGACACAGAGGAGGAGTGTGGGACGCAAAGCGGATGAGAGAGATTTTTTTCGGGAGGAGAGGAGGGGGGACGATTATGGGAGAGCACCGTGACTTCAGAAGGATGAGGATTCACACATGCAGTCGGGGCGGAGAGGAGAGGGAGTACGATACAGGGTGCTGTATAAGCATTGGTCCTAAACATATGCGCATAATTTAAAAACGGTTGAGGAAGAAAATGCTCAGCGCGCAGAACGTGAATGATATAGCAATGATTAAGAATTCAAAAAGATTGAAAAGAATTTAATGGATCAATTATTGCAGACGCCAATGCGCTCTCTCTCTGTCTGTGTGTGTGTGTGTGTGTGTGTGTGTGTGTGTGTGTGTGTGTGTGTGTGTGTGTGTGTGTGTGTGTGTGTGTGTGTGTGTGTGTGTGTGTGTGTGTGCGGGTGTGTGGGTGTGCGTGCGGGTGTGTGGGTGGGCGGGAGTCAGTCAGTCAGTCAGTCAGTGAGGATTTATCAGGGCATTGATGGAAGTGTCATGTCTTCTTTTAAAACACCATTGCGAGAATTCAGTGTTTGTCTGCAATTTATTCCACTCACCGCGCTCTGTTGCCTAACTCACTCACCGAGTCACTAACTCACTCCCTCACTGGGTCACTAACTCACTCCCTCACTGGGTCACTAACTCACCTGGAATTGGATGATCAGTGAATGAATATGAATGGCATTTTGGGGGGGAAAGAGAAGCATCTAATGTAGGTTATTTCAGTTTATGACACCTCCTAAATACATTGCTTCCCCCCCCCTTTTTATAGCCTACTTTGCACTTTTGTACTGAGCTAAAAACTAAACTAAACAGTTGCAACACGTGTTTTGTCGATACTGCATTTATTTAGAAGATTAGGAGCTGTAAAAAGGGACAAATCTGATTTACCAACAAGGGTTTCGTGATAGGAACTGTGATATACAGTGGGGTGTAAACGTTTTCAAGTTAATGTATTGAATGGCTCAATTTGATCCGATATTTTATGCTTTGTCTTCATGGCGAAAGGCTGCTCCTCCTCGCAATTCTGTGCCACACCAGAAATGGAGCTCTCGTCCTCATTCTCAGCTCCTTCAGTGCCTGAACAGGGCTCCTCTTGGCATGCTCTCCTCCTATAACCGGAGCGATGCAGTTTTGACCTAATTAATATGTATTTTTAGGCGTGTCATCTGTAAGGCGCAAAACTAGAGGAGATTATACGAATGATCATCATGACTCAATCTGGCTCACTGAAGCAAGAACTGCTGATTTCTCTGCAGCAGTGCATAATAGTTAATGGCCAGTGGAAGAATGTCCTTTTTTTGTGTGCTAACATCGATACTGCCTTGTTCATATTGAAGGACAGATGACAGGTCAAACATGATGGGAGAGAGTGTTCCATCCATGCAGGACTCTATTTGGGACGTCAGGGGATGAAGTGAAACATATAGGTGACCAAGTTGTGCAATTGTATCGGTCCTGTAAGAAAAAACACTTCACTTGGAATCACAGATCAGGCAGGAGGAGTCATAGCCTAGCATCCCCGCATTTTCCAAAAATGTTGGTGACCCTGGTCTTCATGTCTTTTCATGTAAGGGTTAATGCCTGATGAGGTGTTCATCATTATCATAAATTAATGGACGATGTGGCGCTGAGGACAGTTGCCTCCACAAAGTCCATTAATTTATGATAATGGACACCTCGAAGGGCATTTATACCATGGTCACTTGCCAAAGAAAAAGAAATTAAGACCAATTCATTTATACGTTCATGCATTTTGGAGTCAGAATCCTTTCTTTTACAAGTTATAACTCAGTTTCCCTGGTAACACCTGAGGGCTTGACTAATACCTGGAACAATCATTATTACCAGCCCATCAGGTTCTCATGCAATGGAAATGTCAGTGCTCCAGTAAATAGGACGATATATGGATACGACTTGACAACTGGGGACAATCTAGTCCGCTCAGCTCATATAAGAAATGAACCCTTTGGCTCAGAGCCAGAAAGCTAACATTATGCTAGCAAGTTTCAGTCAATAACATTCCATACGGTTGACAAACAACAGTAAATATAATTTGACAGTATGTTTACAACACTAGCTACTGTAGCTATCCAGCCATGTCATTGTCACCAAATATCAAGATTTCGACGAACAATATCGGCCTGAAGTAGCGAGTTGAACAGCGAATGGGATGTGAGATGGAAAGTATCAGTAAATTCAGAGGGGCACCGATGCCATTATGAGACGATAATGGACACCCTGCGACGTCGAGTGTGATATTCCTACAGGTAAACGTTTTCAGCTTAGCGTTCATTATTAAGGCCACATATATATCCATACTGCTGCTGTCCCTGCGAGGTGCAAACACTGTGTGAACGCAGCCTCATCAGTCTCATTACATGAGAACAGCTGTGACGCTAGTGATACTGTACATACACAGTGAAGCGTTCCTTGCTGTTATAGGCTACTACTGTATATTGGCAATCATGGAAGGCCTCTTGTCCAATCAAATTGCTTGACCGGGACTGTTGTATAAACCACATATACCACAACAGAATCCCTAAATTCCATCAAGCATTAGATGGACAACATGGGCCCATAATACCACCACCTGAATATCACTATATTAGACCAAATAGAAAAGACACTCCGACGCCAGAGTGAGTGAGGGGAAAACGTGTAATCCCTGCATTCCCCCTACAGTCTCGTAGATGTACTGGAGGACAG